>NW_028239866.1:300000-570808 GCF_047967505.1 Dipteris shenzhenensis | reverse complement strand
GCATTCTTCAGGTTAGGCCACTCTACAATTGTCTGTATCTTGGCTGGGTCCATACGAACACCTTCTCGTGAGATAATGCTCTTTGCTTTTTGGAATTACAAATACTCTAGATGGGAAGCAAGAGCCACCATCTAGAGGGGGCAGATTGGACCCCATGCAGTGTCATTCTCTCTTTCTCTTCTCTCCCCCACTTGTTTCCTTGTTCTTGGTTTCTATGGTTTTGGTAAATCTTGAATTTGTGAGCATGTTGATTTTAATTTTCATAACAAAAACCCTTTTTGTAATCCAGATAAGAAGCTATGTATAGAAGTAGTTTGAACCCTTGGTACTGCACCAGGCTCTTCACTCTATTTTCTGGCATAGTCTTAAATTGAGGAGATGTTGCCTCATGAATAGAGCTTATTTGGTGAGCATTAGGAAGTTTGAATTAAAACATTTCTATGGGTTCAGGTCCATGAATTCTTTCCAAATTCCTATCCACCAGGTGTGCTAGTGATAGGCGGATTATATCCAGATAGTATGTTAGTATTAGTTCTACATAATTAGTGCTTACAGATATGAAGGGTCACCACCTGTCGGTTACCTCTTCAAAATCCACGCAGGATCCACGCATGGATATGTATGAGAATAGGAATGAGATGTTGTGTGGATATATTTTTAATGAGAGGTTGTGCTCTGGCTGTAAGCAAATATGTTTCCAGATGTCCATGACTTTTCCATATCTGTTGATTTATTCCCTGCACTTCATTAGTGTTGTGAGTTTCTGAAGAATGTTGCAATTGTGATATTGTACACAATCTGCGGTGTGATTATAACATTCAAGATACGCAATGCTGCTGATTGTTTATGGGTTTTTTGTTAGAAGCTTCTATGTTTTCGAGGGATGAAAGTAGTAGAATTGTTAGTATGGAACAATTTTGCGGGTTCCAGATGAACCCCAAAACACGTCCACTTGAATATGATAAAGAGCTTGTATAGTTGGTGGGCAATCTCGACATAGTTGTAGATAAATCGATGATAGTAGCCCATATGTCCAGTAAATCTCTGCACACCCTTTGCCTTAGTAGGAGGCGGTAGCTTGAAGATGATCTTGATTTTGTTGTAGTCCGTAGAAATTCCATTCTTGGATACAACATGACCCAATATTGGCACTTGAGGGGGTTTAGAGAAATCCGATAGAGGCGACACGACTCAAAAATAGTCTAGAATATTTAAGGTGATCATACCATGCACAGGTCGTCTAGAAACCCCTCTAAAAATTCCCTCAAGTGTTCCTTGAAAGCTATGATTATCAACCGTTGGAATGTAGCGGGAGCATTGGTACCCTAGAAGTGTATACTCCCGATTTTGTGGCAAATGTAGTCTTACATTCATCCATTAGTGCTATGGATACTTGATTGTACCCCGAGAATCCATCCAAGAAGCTATAAGCCTCCTTTCCTACAACTCTTTCAAGCACATGCTCTGTAAAGGGTAGCAGATAATGGCCTTTCTGTGCCACAGCATTCACCTTTTAAGATCGACACACATACTCAAATTTTGCCATTCTTTTTTGGAACAATGACAATGGGGGACACCAAGTCTATATGTTCGATCCCATAAATGAATCCCGTGTTGATGAAACTTTTGTATTTCTTTCCTCACGATCATTGCATACTTGGGATTCATGGGGTAGGGTCTTTGCCTAACCAGTCTGATGTCATCCATCATCAAGATGGTATGTTGCATGACCTCAAGGGGCACGCTCTTCATGTTAGTGTACTTCCAAGCAAAGCAATCTTATTATTCTCGTAACTTTACGAATGGTATCCCATGAGGATGGCAATGATATTGCCTTAATCTCTGCATCAAAATTTCATCTTCTAAGCCTACACCTGGTTGCAAATAATATTGAATTCATTCAAGTGAGAAGCAATGGATACCCCTTCCTTCATTTGTAGCTCAAACAACGTCTTCATGAGGTAAACTTTATTAGAGGCAATTTCCTTCTCATAAGTGGCACATAATTTCTTCCACAAATCTTCCGTAGTCTGTTCATTTACTACTATGAAATAAACTGACTCTACAAGATGAAGTCTAACAGGAGACTTTCCTAATGCATCCAACTCATTCCAATCATCCTCAGACATATCTGTAGGCTTAGCTTCAATCCTACCAAGGGTTTAATCTGCTTCTTTTGAATAAGCACATCCCTTTTCTTCTCTTTCCACAAAGAAAGTTTGTCCAATCAAACTTTTAAATGCTGGAAAACTCCTTTTTAGACATGGAAGAGGATGCGATGATGCCAATAAAGCAAAATCCCAAATGCTACTACCTGCAAGAGAGAAATCACACCAAATACCAGGTGCGCCCAAATATGTCTGCCTTCATAGAGGAGAGTGTCACCAAAACTCAAGGTTCAAAGCATCAAAATGCATCTGACTCATGTGTATATACTTTGCATCCATATGATCATATTTGGCACAAAAGAAAATATAAACCTGCAATGACAAAATAATGGCAAACCCAATGCCAATAAGAGCCAAATGCCTCAAGCATAAACACCGTCCAATGGCATATGCATCAATAATGTCTCATCCAAGAGAGTATAGCACTATGAGGGCATCAACTGTAATGTGTTGAAGCTGTCCCTCAACATACAATAGCATCTGCATGCTAAACATCCATTAATAAAGCATCCCATAAGGCAATCTGGGCCTATCAGCACATCTAACAAGGATCGCAATGCATCCAAATGGCCTGTAAAGCATCCACTGCAATCCAATACAAACCACAAATGAGCGCACACAGCTCAGACTGCAACCACAGTGATATGCATAAGGTATTTTCCAAAAATCACAGCCCCGCAGAAATGACTGCTACGAAAAATAGGACCTGAGATGCCTCAGAACATGGGCATCACTACATAATCGAACTCAACAGAAAATCTGCAGATATCTCTCTTCTGCTGGAACTCCAAACTCTCAACCAATGAATCGGAAATGGGGAGTTAACCCTTACAACTATCCTGTAATAAAAAAATCAAAGGTTTGAACCTTTGAATGGATTTTTTGACAGAGAAACAAATGATTCGGCATCTCAGAGAGACGGAACTTCTCCAAATCTCCACGAAATCATGCAAGAGGTGATGACAGGTAGAGGTTTTTGGGCCTCCGAAGTGCAATGGAACAAACGTTTTGGAAACTGTGGTCCCAATCATCGAGTCCAACACACAGACCAAAAAATGCTTTTGCAAATAAACCCGCTTGTAAACACCACCGGAGTGCAAATGATGAGCAATACATAAGTTTTAGGACCTCTTGAGTCCGCCGGAACTGATAGATCTGAGAATGGTTGCTTTAAACTTGAGTTCCAACACACTGGCATAAAAAAACGTTGAAGCAGAGACAATGAGTCAAAAATCCAATAAAATGATCCTAAAATCAAGAATGAAGTGGTTTTCAAACTCTCAAAGTGCAATGGACACCAAAAACTGGCAATGGTTGCCTCAATAGGTCATTCTAGACTCTCAGTCTTGTTGAAAGAAATAGGGGAATCATCAAAAAAATGTCTTTTTTGCTTCAAAACCACTCAGAGAACTTTCCAAAGGGTTTTGCAAGGTCTCCGCACACCAAGATGCAAGTAAAGTCACCCAATGGAGCTTCTCCTTCCCCCCTCAAAGCTATAGCAGTAGACTTTAGTCTCCAGGCTCACACTTGGGCTCAACTAGAACACCCGCGCTCTGATACCAGTTGAGAGATCTCAACAACAGATGCGGAAAGGAAGAAGGTGAGAGAGAGAAAGAGCCATAAGAGAGAGCCACACAAGTTTTTGGTGGGTGTAGAATACCCTAATCTTCTATTTCATCCATATATATATATATGTGTGTGTGTGTGTGTGTGTGTGTGTGTGTGTGTGTGTGTGTTTGAGTATTGTACATAACCGAGGTTGAGGTATTATGGCCTTTAACCCCCACACTTGTTAGCATGCAGACCACTCAAAAGTGTTGTTGCAAAAGAGCACGAGAGAAGGTGAAGGGGCACTATCAGTAGCTCTTCGAGTCTCCAAGTCATGGCTTCTACACACAGCCCTTTGCATTGCAATGGTCACTTTGCAGTCAAGTGAGTGCAAATGTTGAAGAAAAGGCAGTGGAATCCCAATGACCGGCTAAGAAGAGATCACCAGAAAATACATTTTGTGATTTTCAAGATTTTAAGCATGATTTAGATACTACTAGTCCATGCAATGTTGCATGGTTAAGCAAGATGATATTGCATGCGTATTATCACTTGCCTTGGTGGCAATGGGCAATGAACATGGAGCCCCAGAAACAATTTAATCACCTCAGAGATACGAAGGGCATGCTAACACTTGATATGCCAGTCACAGTAGAGTTAGTTGCGCAGATCTTCAAACTGCCGTTAATTACATATGCACCTATTAAAGCTCCCAGTACGTATCCCAACAAAGTGATGGTCTAGGAATTCAGGGAGCAAGTGCATTCAAAAGGTTATTTTTATGTGAAGAATGTACTGAAAGATTAGAGGAGGGATCAATGCGAGTGGTTTTTGGAGAGTTTCTTGCTTTTAACAAAGTATGATTACATTTCAAAAGATAATTACTCTTTGATGCATTTCATGGAATTGGGAAATAGAGTTAACTGGGCAGTTGTAATGCATGAGAGGACTATGGGGGAGATCACTGGGAAGGATAAGAGAAGAAGCACAATGCACATCAAACTTTGATCTATTTTATATGTTCTATTATTCAGATTTTGGATGTACCTTCTCCTCGACAGTGTTTACCTTTCTCTAATGAAGAAAATGAGGGACAAGAGAGATGCATAGTGGAGGAATACCCTCGCAAAGAAGCAATCAGACTCCTAAAGGAAGAAGGGTACACCCCAGTAGATATAGAAGTAGTAGTGGAGGCAAAGAAAGACCTGCAAGAATTGTTAGAGGTTGTGCAACAATAGGACGGATCAAATTCTGCCAAGAAGACAAAATTGAAACTTCAGTGCAAAGCCACAAATAGGAGACCTTTGAGCAAAATCAATGCCTAAAGCAAGACATGCACTATAGGGTAGAAGAGAAAAAATTGCTAGTGCAAAAGCATGATGCAAAGAAACTTGAATTAGAGTGTGTCATAGAGCACTTGAAAACCAAATTGGTGGAAAAACAACAAACTAAAGAGTCATTAAGGAAATGGTCTATGTAGATTCAGCAGGGTTTATTGATGGAGATGGGTAATTTGACTGAGGAACACAATAAATTATTATCTAAAAATCTTTTATTGAAGGAAGAGTTAGCAAGCCTAGCCCTAATAGAAGAGTAGCTGAAAGCAATGACAGATGAACAAGAGTTAGAAATCTCTAAAACTTTTATGCCGACAATAGCATTAACAAAAATTCAAGACAAGCTAACAGAATATATGCTCAATCTCAGGTTGGAAATCGACTTTTGCATCTTCATAAATAGCCAGTGCAATACTAGGACCAGCATACTCAGAATTTATCTAAATTTTGGTTAAACTGGGAAGTCCACGAGCTAAAAAAGGAAATTTACACACTCAAGACCAAGTTGGCTAGAGCAGAGGATCCTGAACAAAACAGGCTATAGCTATGTTGCTGAGCAATGTCCATTGCAAGCTAGCTGCTGCTGCGTTTGCGGATGCATGGGCGAGATTTACTCCAAGAAGGATCCGAGAAATAGATCAAGGAGGAAGTTGAAGCTCCTTAGTTCAGTTTTTATCACCAATTAAATCTCTTCTAGCATTTTCTAAAGTTGATTTGATGGATCCAATGACTCCTGTAAAATCAGTTCAAGGAGCAGATTGTCTTACAACCACCGAAGCACCACAAACCTTAAAAGTGGCAAAAATAGAGAAAAAGTCAAAAATTGTGATAGAGATACAAGATATTCAAGATGATGATATGGATTTCATATTTATAGAAATGGATAAATCCTTGGATATTTTATTTCAAAAAATTACAAACGTCTCCAACAATGACTTGGTTGTGGAGGACAGACAACCCACTAACACAACCCAAGTACCAGCTCTCAAATTAGTTGATTATGTAGATTTTCATGTGAAAGGAGAAGACACATACCAGGTTAATGAGATCTAGAAGACATGAAGGTAGCTCATTCTGTCAAAGAAACAACAACCTTTGAATAATCTCTCAGTTTCATTTTTTACAACTAGTTCAATTCAGCAAAATCGATTTTAGTTTGTACTTGGTCTACAATAAATGGTTTGATAGATATAGACATATAGATTTTTTAACACACTGACACCATTTTGATATTATTAATTCTGGTTTCTACTTTAGGAAGGGGGTGAGCAGTTGTGTATCGGATCTGGTAGTACCTTGGTACTGCATCAAGCTATGCTATGCTAGCAGATAAACACATAATCTCTATTTGATTTGATGTTTACATAAAAAACGGGAGTTCATCAATTTTCAAATGTGTGAAATTTAAAGTTTGGGGTTGGCAGGAATTCAGTCCGAATTCCTATCCACCGGGTGTGCCAGTTGTTAAGGGAAAAAGAATCAACCAGAAGTTACTATCAAAATGGTTAAGTGTTATGACAATTAGAAGTTGCAAGTGTATATACATGGGTATTTATTGTTTGTCAATAGATGGTGTATGTTTGTTAAAAAAAGTAATTAGTGTCTACTTGGTTTTTAAAAAATGATTTGGGTGACCAAAGTCAAGCCCAAACGTTGTTCAATAAATTTGATGGAAAATGTGAAGATTGTATATAGGCATATGCAAGAGATTAGCAAAACATTGGAGAACAGAACTATGCATGCTTCTTTCAAGCTCATAAAAGAGTACTTTTTCTCAACAACCTTGTAAAGAGACAAATGAGAGGAGAGCCAACAGCATGGGATGTGGACCTTGTTGTCTTGGACTTGCCTTTTGTCTTGCAAGTTCTAGGATTTGACAACTCCATACCAATATGGAATAGGGTCCCATCCAAGATTATGGATGATGCCTTCTTTGCAATATTGGCAAGATTTTTTTGTATTAGTATTATTCATATAAGTTTTAAAGGTCCCCTAACTCTTTTCAATAAAGAAATTTCTCAGTCCCCCTCCCTTTTTTATTTTTATTTTTTTTAATAAAAATAATGGTTTTTCGCTCAATCAATTCCTACATATTCCTTTTTACATGCCATTCTAGACCTTTTGATTAATCATTCATACAAACCCCTCTTATTGCATTGCACACTTGGGACCTTGATACAAAGCTATTTCAATGACCTGCTTTTCATGATATTCTAAAAGAAACTTGTGAACTCGCTATAGATAAACTTGTTATAAAGTAAACCCTCTTGAAGCAGTGATTGTGCAAGGTGTTGTTGATCTTTGAAGGGATTGGCGACATTGTCATACCATGATACCTACTATGACCTGGACACCCACTGTAGAAACTAACCTCCTACTATGTGTCATCCATTCCAAGATGAGTCAAATGGCCACTGTGCCCAAAGAGTTTGATGGATATTGGTATGAGAACAGCTCTTCGTTGAAGTGGCTCTTCCACTCCTATAGCTGCAAGCCAGACGGTACTCTACGATGCCTTTGTAAAAAAATTTCATTTTGCTACTAGTCTTCATATGAAAGGGAAGGTTTGCTAGAAACCAAATTGGTCTCAAGCATTGGCGAGAAAAAACTCTCCTAACAATAAAACTCGATAAAATAATGTGGTTGCCGAAGCGTTAATGGGAAATGCACAAGTTGGGGGCTAAGAGGTAACCTAACCAAGGTTGCTAGATTTCATCATGCACAAGTAAAAAGAGGAAGGACACCAACTCAAAGAGGGGTACCACAATGTTGAGTATGGGTGAATACTGCCAAAAAATGAGGCATATAAAAACTCGCATGAAGTGGAACCCACATGAAAAGTGTGCCATACAAAGTTATAGGTGGCCAAGTATATAACTTTGTTATCAACATTCACTTGCCCCTTATTAAATGTGAAGATACCTTTGCTATGTGCCTAACTCCATGCTAATAGGCTCACAGTTAGCACTTAACCGTGCTTATGGACCTGGTTAACAAACAATTGCAGCAGGCTTAGTCATTGTCATGGATTAGAGCTATTTCAATATTTAATAAGTTTGTTTAGCGAGTCATGCAAAAAAGGCAGCCCCGATTTATATTCCATCCATCCAAGTGCAAAAAAACAAATATTTTATACTTGAAACACTTTGATTTTTGTGATATGTCTATAGTTAGCCTAGAAGGCACACAATATAGCTTGACATTTATTGATGATTATTAGCACATTTTCTTTGTACACCTATTTCACTCAAAAGTGAAGTCTATTCCAAGTTTCACAGCTTTAAAGCTTACATTTAAAAATTCATACTCTTTGATTTGATAGTTGTGGGGAGTATTTTACACAAGACTTATTAAGTTTTATCAAGATCATGTCATCATCAAACAATTGAATCATGCTCATATACCACAAGAAAATGGCCTAGCAAAGTAGATGAATCGTAGTCTTGGTGAGATGATGTTGTTGAACCTAAACTCGCACCTACCATGTTGATGTTATTAATTGTCTTCCTACTAAGCCTACAAAGGTTTCTCTACTTGAAACTTTTAGATATAATGCTCTTGTGCATGTTTCTGCTTTAAATTGTAGCAAATTGTAACAAAGGACAAGGGTCTATCTCTTCATGGGTTTCTAACTTGTTTCTAAAGGATATCATTTTTATTTTCTAGAGACACACAAGATAATCCATAGTTGCAATGACATTTTCTTGAAACTAGTTCTCATCCTTAACCTTGAGCAAGATTATGATACATTACCCATGCTGACTCCTTCTTCTACCTCTATATCAGCTTCTCATTCTTGTCTTTTGTCTGATCTAGCTGATCTTCCTAACTCTGACTCTAATGCTTAGGCATCTCTTACTTTTTTTCCATTGCTCCTTCTTTACCACTTGTGTCTCTGAGTTAGCTGATCTTTCCTCTTCTCCTATGGATATCCAAGGTGTTGATAATGTCCCATCCTTTTGTACTACATCTTAGTGTCCAAGGCATTTTCCTATTGTCGAACACTCAAATTCAAGCAACACCAAAGAAAAATCTAGGTGTCACAATAGATGGAAGAAGCGAGGATCCTACTAGAGAATGAAGGCAAATGATGGTGAGGAAAGACGGGAGAAGGATCGATGGTGCCCAAGTGTGTATAGTTAGAGATGGGTAAATAGCACGAAGACCAGATTAAGATCTAACAACAAGTGGATGTCAAGACCACAGAGCCAAAATTCAAAGATTCTAAAGGTAGTATAAAGTACATGTCCATCCTCATCTCAACAAATAAGCCTCGCTATATAAACAGTCCATGGAGCAAAGTAGAAGGGCACAAGATGGCCATGATGTTTTACAGTGCTGGTGTGGACTTGCTTAGGTCACCCTTAGCAATTTTAATTGTGTGTCTCTAAGGAGAAACCATTGCAAGACTCCTAGCATGATCTAAGGGATGTTGGTTGAATTCCTTCCTAGTGCTCTGACAGATTGGAAGGATGGACCAATTTCAGGGAGAGTATCATTCTCCACGAACAATGTTTTCTACACCATGGTATTTAGGATGATGTGCCATTTATGGTACAACCACATGAAGTGCATGCTGGATCTTCATCAAGATAATCCCTGCAAGTGGACTTACTAGTCCATCAGTAGATTTTTTTTTTTTGTATAAATCATATGATATTCTATGGGTTCCCAACCTGGACCCAAAAGTTGTAAAACTTATAATAGTTCTCACTACACTTGTATTTCACATCAATGTGTGTTCGATGATTTCTCCTTCCACCAAGAGTGCCATATGTATTGGAGGTCTAATAGGCCTAGCTATCTAATCAGCCCAACTATATGATTGGTCTGAGTATTTGACCATCTAACTATCTCCAACCACAGTTAGGTATCAACTACGATTTAGCCTAGAGTTAGGCACACAGAGTGGTATCTTGGCATGACACATTGAGTGGTACCCTAGATTTATGGAGGGGCAAGTGCACATTGAGATAAACGTTGGAGGACCTGTATCTATATCATTGTTTGCCCATTTTCATTTTGATAATAATCAACACCTAGTCTTGAGAGCTTGTATGCGATTCACCTTTTCCATCTATTTCCAATTGTACATATGTTTTTCTACTATTATGTGAGTCGCATATCAACCCTCCTTATTACAAGATTTCCTCCCCTTAACATGTGGTTGTAGGCTTTGTGCGACCACGTTTTGAAGATGTAGCTGTGATGCCCTCGTGATGCCTCTGCTCTAGATAAGCTAGATGGAAGGCCTATGAATGATGATGTCATGCTACCACACAAGCCAGAAGGACTGGTGTATGACAAAAATATTGTAGTAATTACAGTGACCCTGATGGGCCATGCTATTCTAGCCATGCTACTCGATGGTGGCTCAGTTGTGAATATTATATCAAATGATATGTGTTGGCAGCTTGAATTCTCCAATTGGATCTAGCCCTATTTGCAATTAGAATGGCATATCAATGGCATGTACAACCAATGGACCTTCTCCATGGGATTACCATGACTATTGCCAAACTCCAGTTTTGTGTTGTCTAGCAGAGACATGCGTGTCATGGGGATGCTTGAAGTGTGCCGATGAAGATCCTCACTCCCGTGCTACTCCTTGTGGGAGCATTGTGTTGTAAAGCCTTCACTCTTGTGCTACTTTTTTAATTGTGAATATCCTATGTCAAGCGCTTTATAGAAAACCTTTCACTTCACCTTAATAAAGTCCATATATAAACTGTTTCATATCCCAAATCACAACAATTATTTTCATCTCATTTCTGATGTCCTTTCCTATTTCTCTCATCTATGTTTTCTCTTCTATAGTGTTATCTTCATCTCCTTTCCTATCTCTTCTCCTATTTCTACTCACATAGTTAGCTCGATTCTCATCTCTTGTATCTCCTCGCTAGCTTTTCTCGTCTTTAGTTCTTCTCTCATATTTCTACTTGCATACTCAGTTCACTTCTCCTCTCCTATTTCTACTCGCATACTTAGTTCTCATCTCTTCTTCTATCTCCTTACTATCTTTTCTTGCCAATCTTTAGTTCTCCTCTTCTATTTCTACTCAGTGCATACTTTGCAAATGGAAAAAGTTCTCAGTGCATACATTGCAAATGGAAAAAGTTCTTGCAATTATAAGTTCTATTGAGCACACAATCAATAGCAACTTATCATGGATTGTCGAGAATAAAAGACAGTGAGAGGAGCAGAAGAGGCAAGGACCATTGACACAATATGAGAAAGATGAGTTTGATGCCTAGAAGTGGCTCGAGGTGGAAGAGAATGACAAGATAAGGCATTGCACAAAAGAGCTACGAAAGTACTCTTCAACAAGAGAAGAGCTTGCACATCTATTTGGAGAGATGTCTTATAGAGTCTCTCATTCTTGACAATATTCAACAAACCAAGCTGAAAGTATTAGGAATAGATAAGAAGCATTAAAAGAAAGACTATTTGATTCTTTGTGCATCTTTATGTATTATAATTATATTGATGAAGATGAAAAAAATGACGTAGAGGATGGTGTAACCCACAAGATAGAGATGGCAAATGTGATGGTAGGATTGTAGCTTATGTCTACTACTGAAGGTGTTTTTTGACACCATATGGCTCTAAGATTTACTTGCACTTGGATTTACTTAAACTTGGATCCCTCAGTTATATCATAAACCACTTTCACAAATGTGATGAACTATGTTTTTAATGTACTCTAGTTTTAATAACATGTCACATCCGCTTTCTTAATTTGAATTTTCTTTAGCTTACTTTTTGCTTCAATATTTTGTTTCAAGAGCCACTTTTTATTATCCAAAAGTAACTCAAAAAATGAATTTGGATAGTACACCAGTCTAAACAAATTTGGACCCGTCACCAGTCTAAATTTAATGAAATGGGTGTTGTGGGACTTGCTTGAGATGCCATAGTGCTTAGATCCTTTCTCCATAATCGTTCTGGCTGCTTATATACACCTCTTCTTGTAGTTCTCCATTAAAGAACACAAACTTGACATCCACCTGATGCACATGTAATACCATACTATAAGCAAGAGAAACAATAAGGCAGATTTTCTTCATCCTTGTTACTGCTACAAATGTTTCCTCATACTCACTGCCCTCCTACTGAGCATATTCTTTTGCCACTAATCTTGCCTTACACTTGTCTACACTTCAGCTTTTTTGCTTGACTTTGTAGACCCATTTGCAACCAATGATGCTCTGTCCTTTGGGTGTCAAGCTTCCAAGCCTCCATGCATCTACATGGCCACTTTTTGGATCCTCCATGCCGAAAAGGGACCAGAAAGCTTCTACATGCTTCACTGTAGTACTTCGTGCATGGACTATTGTCAAGCTTTATTCCTTGCTCGAGTTACTTGTTGCTAAACTTCTTGGCTCACCATAGTTCTATTGGTTGGTTGCCTCCTTTCTTTGGAGTCTTCATAGCTATGTAGAGCCATTGTTCTAGCACCACTCTACAACATCCAATTTTGCAAGTCCTCCTAGTGCTCCACTTGGCTATTGCTAAGCAGGTCTGCAGCTCAACCTTTGTAACTCTCTTCTTCTACTCATTGTGTGACAATTTGTTGTTTGTATCTTGTTGCATGAGCTTAAGTCATAGCTCTATTGGATGTACAATTCTTGCTCACAGTTGCTTGTGAGATTTATGAAAGCCCGATTGCCTCACTTGCTAACTATTATATATTTCTCCTTTCTTTGTAGTTTTCATTGCGCAGCTTTTAGAAGCTCTCCAACGGAGCTGCTAGAAATAGTAAAAAATCTGGGTTTTTTTTGCAAAAAAAGGTTTACTGAATTACTTCTAGAAAATATATACAAGTCATTCAGAAGCAAAATTCCCTTCTAATAGGTATACTGGTTGACAATGATAACAAAAAAGATCCCTCCTAGGAAGTACAATAGAAAAGCTAGTGAAGAAGCGGTTACTCTATAGGTTCCTCTTTGAGAGGGAAAAGAGGAGCCAACACTTGTTGTTGCAGGTCCTAATGGGTGAATTCACATTGAGCAAAGAGCTGGTGGTGTTTTTGAACTTTAAAGTTGAGTTGCCATATCTCTTCATTGTAGTAGTGTAGATTAGCTTTATCACTCGTCCATTCAAGTGTTTTGGTAGATTGGCCAGTTTAATAAATTCTTGCCAAACAGGTTCCAATAGTTTCAGGGGCATCACTCATCATGTGTAACCCTATCATGTGAGTTCAATAGAAGGATATTTTCAATTTCTAAATTTCACCGAAGTTAACTTACATAAGGGATTATTTAAAATGATTTTAGAAAAACATTCCAATTTACATAGAAAAATGTACATTTTATTAATGAAACATCTATAATAGATAAGGGATTTTACAAATAAGTATTGAATGCACGTGATATAGAGGGTTTATACATAGTGAACCTCCCTGATCCAATAGTGTCCCAGAAGAATTTGTAAAATTAAATAAGGAGACCATCTCCTGCCCACATTTTACCTTCAGCCTCATATGGCAAAGACAGATTCTTTTAACTCTTAGAGAGAGAGATCCTGGGGTGTTATCAAGGCTAGACACCATTTTTCTTCATCTGTCTGCATAAGTGGCATGCCTCTAAGATCTTTGTATCCATACTATTTGTGGTGCTCAACATGGAATAGAAATGATGATATATAAATTCCATTTTTTTTCTTCCAATCATACAAATAAAGTCTAGTCCTTCCTCAGAAGTGGAATCTCCTCTTGGGGTCTTTTTTTGTATCAGTCTAAAATATTTCCTTGAAGGTCTATCAATTTTTCCAGCCCACCAATCTCTAAAGTATAGACTTGCACTCTGTAGTAGCCAAATATGTTCCTGAAGACAAATCTCTTTCCTCTTGACAATTAGTTGCTGCTGAGCCTGAGATTCTACTAATCTTGCCTTCCTCTCTAGTTCCTCCGAATCAATTTGGTAAATTTTCATTGACCATAGGCTATTCTCTGAAAATTTTCCCATTCCTAGTCACAATGACTAGGGTGTCAGGCAATGCTTTTGCTACATCCAGCTTCACACATATGGGGACGAGCATTTTTTGAGTGAAATTTTCCACAGGCTATTCTCTGAAAATTTTCCCATTCCTAGTCATAATGACTAGGGTGTCAGGCAATGCTTTTGCTACATCCAGCTTCACACATATGGGGACAAGCATTTTTTGAGTGAAATCTTCCAAGCGTCCGAGCAAAGGAAAAAAAAGGCTTCCAACTATGCAAAAATATGGCAAAAATGGATCGGAAGAAAACATAGTTTCACTTAAAAATATGCAAAGTGTAATAGCAATGCCTATTTTATACAATCTTTACGTGAATCTTTGGGAATGGTGAGAACATAATGGGATGGCTTTTGAAGAAACCCACATGTAGAGTAGACTTCTTTATGGAAATTCCCTTATGATCCTTCTTACAACTTTTACTTAATGGGGGTGACATTGAAAAACTCTCTCAACCTATCTTCATGAAAGGGTTTCTCCAAAGAAAACTCATTGAAGCAAGCCATGAAGGTAGTTTCGCCAGTGAAACTCCTTTGAAGTAAGTCTTCCAAAGGGAGTTTCGCTGGCAAAACTACCTTGGACATCACTTTTAAAAGTGACATAACTTTCACATCCAATGTCCAAATATAGTCATTCAACCACTCAAATTGATTGGGAAACCCCATTTGAGCACATATATGGGATTATATTTTGGAAAATATTGCATATATAGTATTAAATATTACGTGTATTTTATGAGAGTGATATATAAGCCCAAGTTAATACTTATTTATAGTAATTTAAACTTCTTCAGAAACATGTCCATAAATATCTTTTAATTTATGCTATAAAAACACTAGAAAGACATTGCCATATGATATAAATGTGTTTAATAAAGTAATTATATATGTATAATATTATTACATTGAGAGTGATTATGAGGGATGTTTCTCAAAGGAATTATTTTTCAACACTTTTCTTAGGTAATAACAGGGGTACAAAGGGATGTCTATGAATAAGAAAGTTTTTGTTATGTAAAAATGAATGAGTGACTAGTCTGTATGTTTTTATGATAAAAGGATCTAGTTCTAGTGAAAATAAAAGTGTAAAAATCATGTTTCCTAAAGAAATACAATTTTTTAAATCTTTTGAAAAACACGCTGAGATAAACCTGCTCAAAGGTTTTTTCTTGTAAAATTGACGCATCCACACATATTTGGGGATGTCCCCTAGGATTGATGAACTCTTTCTTTTCTACCCCAATGATTTTACCCAGACTCCTAAAAAGATTGGGAGCTTGATTCACCAAAGAGAAAGGAAGGTCAAGGAGCTCTACCCAAATTGGAATCAAGGTGGATCAGGATTGAAGTCCTGATACCAATACTCATGGTACAATGATTGATTTCTAATGGTCCATAGGTTGTGGTGTAAAGCACTAAAAGTCATTTCTTCTTTCTCAAATGAAAACAAATAAAAGCGCCTCCTCAAAAACCTCACACTAGTTAGTACTAGACCTTTTTGAATCCAATTGTTTCTGAGCCAATTCTCTAGAAAAGTAGCTAGTGGTCTAGGATCCGGTTAAAAACCTATGAGTGTATGTATGGATAACCAGCTAATAGATTTTTCTAGCCTATCCTCATCAAGAAAGGTGGCTACCTTACCTTTAGCAAATGAACTTTCCTCATCCCAAGAGTCATCTCCCTCCTGTTAAAATACTCATGAATTGTTGGTGGTTGAGGACAACCCGAATAGTCTGATAATCCTCCCTGATTGGTTCCATTGGTGGTATCATCTCCTCTACATTCTTTTGAGGCTCCAGGGGTTTTCACATCGTTTCCCTGATTTTTGCTTCCTGCTCTAGCGAGGCTTCTTCCAGAATTGGAGGTAGGGGAGCCTTTGTCACTCTAGTGGAGTCTGGCTAGATTTATTGGCTGAGGCTACATTGGACAGTAGCTCAATCCCTCCAATATCGACCTCCATCTCCTCTTTCACTCAATTGGCAGAATTTTCATCCAAAATCTTGTTTTTCATTTAAGTTCTTTTTTACTACAAGCTTCTTTGTGTTCTCTAGGCTACTATTTTTGTCATTGTGGCCATCCTCTATCTCCTAGATTGCATGGCCTCTTGTTTTAGTTGCAAGTATGGCTACCTCCTGCTCTTACTGAGCTTTGTTGGCTTGGTCTTCACACAATCTTTGAAAAGTTTTATCTTTAGAGCTTTTAAGCTCCTTTAAACCCGAGTTACTCCTTGTCTATTGCAGGCTCTTTTTCTTTGTAGGTTGCCTCTGAGCTCTCTCTCAAGCTATAAACCAATTCACTTTGTCTAAAGTATTCTTCTATATGCAATCAATACTTTTGCAACTCTTTTGCAAGCCCCTTAGTAGCTTTTCTTGGAATTTCCTTTCTTTAAAATAGCCATAATGCAAACTTTGCAAACATCTCAAAGCGATGCTATTACAAAGTACTCCTTCAATGCACTCTCATTGATAGAGAAAACTTGCATGCAACCTTCAGGAACACTTAGCACCCTGGAAAACACTGCAAGCTTCTATGCTCATACCTTCAAATCTTGAAATGAAGGAAACAAGGAAACACCCTCGGCAAACAAGCCTTGCAAGACTCTGAAGCAATCCTGACATAGATTTGGAAATGTGAGCCAATAGGGAAGGAGAAAACACATTTTTAATACATAGCCAATCCCCAACACAGTGTGGCTCTTAGGTTCTGAAAATTTGATGCACCTTGACACACAATTTTAAATTTTGAGACATAGTCAGAAACTCATACCTCCCAAACCCCTCCCAAACATAGTCAAAAACTCATACGTATTAGACAGGATCTAATTTTGCTCTGATACATGTGAAAGAGCACAAGAAGAGCACATAGCTCTATGGACACATAGTTCAACACTAAGCACACAATAAAGTGGATGATAAAAATCACACGCGGACTTGGCTATAAAAAATGTACACTCTCACATAACTAAAAGTATGAACATAATACAATATATACAGAACCCTAGGTGGGTGTTGCCCTAAGTCCATAAGGACTATTCACATAGGGAACTTAGGATCCCTCTAGAGAACTCTATCCACCTATCCATCTACCCATACATACAATATATTAATATAAATCCAACCATATATACATGGTTGAGACTTGTCCAATGGCCCATATAAGGTCTCAATAGGCTCCCTCTCCTTTTCTTGCATTGAGTTAATGCCCATAGGCTTCTCACATTGGACTGCATTGCTTTCACTAGGTAGCTAATTGATGGAATCATATTGGTCCTTCTAATGGACAACACATTTGATGTTATGTGCCCAAGTTGCTTCATGTTTGTTTAAAAGAAAAATAACATAGCTGTCTCTCAAGTTAGAGATTATGGTATCTTGGGCATGCAACTCTCGAGGCATTAGAAGAGTGGATACTCAATGACAATCCTTAGATGCAAAAAAAAGTTTCTAAGGACAAGAGCTTGGTAGTACCTCAAATAACATGATGTTGTTGCCTCAAATGTTCCCACTAGTTTTGAGACCACAGCTTGTGTTCTTCGTTCTAATGGCACTACTTGAGTGGGTGCATTTGTTGCCTCTGAGGCTTGCCTTTAAGGCTAGCTCATTGAATGATGTCTGCAAAACATGCCAATTTATAAGTATATTGGAAAACTTACATGTCCCTGACTATTTTCTATGATAAATACGTTCTTGCATTTTAAAAATTATGGCCACTTACACTGCGCTGAATTACACGAAGCAAAGAAAGCAACCATTTCAAAAAAAAGCATTGTCCCCTCCATACAAGGGTTGCAGGTATAGTCCTTAGAAGACCAATTCATAAGTCATGTGTATAGATCCTAAGATTGACCTTCCGTCTGAGAGTTAATTGCTTCATCTGCGCCAAGCATCTTTAGCTCGTCCATCCATTTGTCTTTTCGAACGATATTGATTGTCTTTATACCAAAATGCTTAGCTAGCTGGATTAGTTGCCTGCACATTTGTACGTCACAAATAGCAAATGAGTAGTGTGTAATCCTGTGTATAGAGGCAACATCGCCTTTCGTGGCTGCCGAGAACAGAACCTGCAGCTGTTTGGAGAACGTATTCTTCTTTAGGAATGGCGAGGTCGTTAAGAAGTCCATATGCCATCCAAGGGTTGACCACAAATTGTGCAGCTGTCTCATCATCGAGGCTATCTGGTGCAACAACAATATGCTCTTCACGCAGAGAAATGTAATCTTGCCAGGAGCCTTGTCCACCGCTATAATACTCTAGCAAAACGAGCGGGATGACTCGCTGGCTAGGCTTGAATTTGGTGACACATGCGCCGATCTGCAGGACTCAAGAAACCAAAAGCGCGTATGATGAGGATGAAGGAGGGAGATGAGAGAGAGAGAGAGAGAGAGAGAGAGAGAGAGACAAACCTCCTCGCGAGCCATTTTATATGGAGAGAGAGAGTGTGTGTGAGAGTGAGTGAGTGAGTGAGAGAGAGAGAGAGAGAGAGAGAGAGAGAGAGAGAGAGAGAGAGAGAGAGAGAGAGAGAGAGAGAGAGATTCTCACCAAAAAAAGTGTGTGTGTCTCTCTCTCTCAAGTGTTCACACAAAACATTTTTCTCAACAAATCACAAAACTTGGGGTTTCAAATTTTGAATGTTTTCCTTGAGAATTTGCAGATTTTCAAGCTAAAATATAACTAAATTTCCTAAAATTTTGCAGATTTTATAGAATTGAGAAAACATTTTTTACGGTGGAGACTAAGATGTTGTAGGTTCATTATATATGGTTTGCAGGTTTTCAGTGAACATTGGTTTGTGTGTGTGTGTGTGTGAGAGAGAGAGAGAGAAAGAGAGAGAGAGAGGAAAAGCTACCTTTGGATTTGTGTTCTTCTAACCCTCCTTTTATTCCATGCAGCCATTTTGCCACTTTTCACATCCATAGACCAGTCATCACCACTCATTGACAATTTTGCACAATTTATGCACCGTGCTCATTAACAATTTTGCACAATTTGTGCCCCTCCACTCGACCATCGCATCTATTTAAAAAATTAGGGAGCATGGAGCTTCCTCTTATTAGCATATATTTAACAATGACAACTTTATCTGGAGTTAAAGTCCTTTAATATATCAAAAATTAACTGCTAAAAATTTGGAGCCAACAGCCCCCCTTAAATCCAATTATCTAACTACTGGAGGTGCAATAGGCCCTAGTCAATCACAAGGCTCCTAGTGAAATGTGCTTAAAAGAACCTTGGTCAACACATTTGATATCATCTCCTTTGTTAGCATGCATTTTAGATGGAGAAGCCCTTTTTCAACCTCATGCTTGATGAAATGGTACCTCAAGTCAATGCATGTTAGTTGGTTTTTAATGTTGGTGTAAAACTAATCATCTCAATGACTAATCAAAGGGGGAGGCATAGGATATCCATGTTTTAAAAAAAGCCTATGGAGCCATATATTCTTTGTGACTACAATTACCATAGCTATACTTTGTTTCAAGTCATGGAGAGGGCAACATCATTTTGTTTCTTGTTGTACCATGAAATTAGGCCGATTGCTACTTGAAAGATGTATCTAGTAGTCGACTTGTGTGAACAACATCCTCAACAGAATAGTATGTACAAACAATCATGTGAAATAATGTTACAACCACTTTGAAGGAGCAAAATCATCCTCCCTTCCTTTTGGGTTCCAAAAATAAAACAAAGGGTCATGAATAGTCATCCCAAGTAGTCAGATAGGTACTTGGATACGATTAGTGGCTCATAGAGTAATGCATGTTGCTTCACTCTCCTACACAGTTCAGGTCGATTATAGAAGTTAATACCCAATGATGGGCTCTCAATCCCCATGGACTCAATCCTCTTGGCTATAAGTGACACTCTTTTGAGGATCACCAAAGGGTAAGATCAAGGACTCAAAAAGGGAGCTCTAAGACTGCCCCATCTACTAAACGGAAGCAAAGAAAAGAATTCATTAGTTGGCATAGACAAGCTATACAACCTCACTCCCACCATCCACAGCTTGGGACTCATCCAAATCAACTGCCGGGGATCTTGTCCCAACTCATCTTAGTAAAAGTCAAGTAATTAAAAGAACTACAAATTGAGGGCTCTAAGCGAGCTGATGGATCTTCCACAAAGATGCACATAGTACCCATGAAGTTGTTGTTACTGTAAAACGTCAGTAGCATGAACAAGCATAGGTTATCCCACACCAAACTCATGGCAATGGTCATCTCCTCGTGTAAGCAAATGACGAGTGTTACCACCCTTAGCCATCTTCCATAGTAGTTCCTAGAAATAGCCTTTTTTTTTGTGATCAGACAAGCAAACAATGCCAAAATTTTTCTTCCCCAATTCTTGGCTAAAAATGTAGGGGTCTTTTGTGGGAGGACCAACATACCTAGGGCTCGGGGGATGGGAGTCAAAAATATTTTGTCAAGCCAAAGGGTTATCATTCCCATCTCAAGACGTAATGGAGGGCACAAGAATTGTAGTATGCCCATTAAAACATATCCACTAAACACAAGACCAAGCTTATGATCTAGCTAACAGTGAGGTGCAAAAGTCTAGCAACTCGATAATTTCAATAACGTGAAGGGTTCCAAATCACGTCGTAGCATAAACTATTATGCCCGTGAGCTTGTGTAGAGTAAGAAAAAGCATGGTTGCTAATAATATAGAGTAAGTATGGACAAGAAAATCATGGTGTCTTTGATAGACACTCACCCTAGAGATCAGTCTCTCCATGCCTCCATGCTTTCAAGGAGGATAGAAGGTGAGGCAAGCATAAGCTTGTAACCTATCAAAATTGATGAGAGGTCACCCATTAGGAAAAAAGGGAGCTCATTTTGAGGCCTTTTAGGGTTTTGGAAAAATGTCTCTCAACCAATGAGGAGAAGGCCAACGTAACGTAGAAATTTCACAAAAATAGACAAAAATATGAAAAAAAAAATAGTACTTTATGTTGTTATAAGCATGTGGCATTAATGAGAAGATTTCTTTTTTATTCTTTTACGGTTCGCCTGTCGTATCAAGAGATGTGGACCCAAAATCTAAAAAAAGCTCCATTTTGAAACCTTCTCGCATGGTGACCCAAAACAACCATCCACTTTCTCTTGTTCTCCAGTGCCATTCCTCTACTTTCACCACGACAAGCCATTCCATCCTCTCTTCGACAAGCATTCCTCGTTGTATCACTATTGTTGTGATGCTCTTAAACTTTCAAGACAATAAGCTCCTTTCACCATTTATTCGCTTGTTCTCAGTTTCGTTCATTTTTGTTCATGTCTTACTATTTTAGTGTGTGTTTCTTTGACTTTTTAGGGATTAGAGTAAGGATTTCAGATGGCAACCAAAAACTTTGGTCGTGCCACTAGGAAGCGATTTGTCGCTCTACCTGGCAAAGATGTGGATGTACAAAGTATCTCTTTGCCGTGAAGACCTACCTCACTAATCTTATGTGTAGAAGTTTCCAAAATACTATGAATGTGGACGGTAGCTGGAAAAGGATAGCAGTGGCGAAAGGAGATTGGGTTCTAATGCAACCCAACAAGCGGAGAAAGGAGCAATCAATTAACACTTTTTTGGCTTCTTGGAAGAGCATAGTGAAAGATTTTAGAGTAAAAAAAGAAGGCACAAGATGTGTCAGAGAGGTTTGGATACAACATGTCTACATGCACCGAGAACTTGTATTACGGGATCATCCTACTTATCTTCCATACTATAGACCCAATTGTAAGTGTATTTGTGTAATGAAATACTTGAAATGAAATATCTGTTTCTTTCAATGACAAACAGTCTCTTTGTTTTTGTTCAGATGTATATCCCTCATCATATGAAGAGTGGCAACCATTGGAGTGCATATTAGGATTCTTTGATGCTTTACATGGTGCTATTGGGAGCTACAGTACATCGAGGTAGAAAATCAACAACCCTAGCTAAATCGGGTATATTTTTTTATGATCACTTTTATCAATTGATGGACAAAACTCACTCACATGGTTTATTAAAATCTCTCGGCATGGAATACAGGTAATTGGCCAGGTCCCCAGCATCACAGAATCCTACAGAGCAAAACTATTTTCGGAAGTACAGCATTCCCTGAAACTAAATATTGCTACTAGGATAGTTAAAATCAACGTTTTCATGCCACTTACAGTTTTTGTAGAACTTTTTCAGGATTATCCAATTAAAGTTTATAAAACCATGTTGACTTTCAGAGCAAAAGGATATGATGAAGTTCTAATTCCAAAATTTTTTGATAATGGTTGGGATAGAATGGTGGCCAACAATGTGTATTGTGAGGTTTCTCATAACTCCATCAACATTAAGTACATGATTGCCTCACAAAACTTTATTTTCTCTTTTTACTATAAACACAACAGGATGATAGGCACAAAACTTGTGGCAATGGACCAAGACGAGAGGTCATCAGGTCCAATAATTGAAATCAATGTTATTGAGAATGACATCCTTCTAACATCCATCTCACTGGGACAATGCTGCACTTTCTATCAGTTACGCAATGACATTATTATGGAGACTGAGAACAATATCCAGAAAGAATTTTCATTCATTTTGAACAACAGGAAAGTAAGTTGGTTTCCACCCTGTGTTTCTCCTAATTTGACCACCCTATGTTTCTCCTGATTTGGTTTTCTTTACATTTGCATAATACATTTACATATTGCTAAAAAATTATTTTTGTAGATACTTCAAAGGAGCGAAAATAAAATTCAATGTAAGGACATTGTAAATAGAACAATTCAAATAATACAAAGCTATTGACTCAGGTATTAGTTGCAACCAAAAAATATATTTGACATTTGATGTATTAATACAAAGTGCTTACAAGTATCATCTGTTTTTCTATTATTGCTCAGAATCTCTATCTTGACTTTTTTGTAGTGGAGACTCTTGAAAATCTTCCACATGCTGCTCAGGTTGCTGCTATTGTGGATCCTGCTACTATACATCCTGCTGTGGATGCAGCTCCTCTACATCTTGCTATGGATCCTGCTGTTGCACATCCTCTGTCAGTACTGTCTCCTCCTGCATCCACTTCTCCTGCTGCTTTGGTGTCCCTAACTCCTCATCCATGGGTTCGAGCTGCCTCATGCTACTTTGATGTCCCTGCCTCCTCGTGCATAGACTCAAGCTTTTGGAAAAGATCAAGCAGCTCATCAACCCCGACACCTTCTAGAATGTCTTCTAGATTGCTAGTGCCTGGGACATTCTGAGCCTCTTGTTCAACTCGTAGATCCTCATTGCCTTTTGAGCCCTCTCCTATATGGACTAGTTGGCCTGGTGCTGGACAAGGGGAAGAGTGCTCTAGCAGCTTCAAAATTGTCTTTGCTCTAAAGCTATGTACATATTCAGTGCCAAAACTATCCTCTTTCGTATAGCATAGCTTTCGTTGTATATCTATATGTACCAAACTCCAATGATTGCTGCAAGAGAAACAAATAACATGAGGGGACTAGACCAACAGGGTGTAAATTTAATTTATACAATCAAGATTTTGACAACAGAGGGTAGTAGTGGAAAAGGTAAGGGAACATACTCTAAGCAATATGGGAGGAGAATCATATCAACCACATCAAATATCCAATAACAAAACCACTTGGAAATGCTTTTGGTTGATGTCTTGTTATCTTTCAGCTTGAAAGATATAGTTGGATCAACTATATGCACAGAGTGCTGAAGGCTCTGGTGGATTTGACTCTTCAAAAAACTACAAAAAATAATGTCACTTAGCTTATGAAAAAGTGAATGCTACAAAGACATAAACACAATTGACATAGAAAGATATACTTACTATAGAGCTGCAGGCATGATTGTGCAAGTCACATGTTTTTCTTTCTATGCTAAAGCCATGATGCAGTCTTCTGTCAAGTCCCCGTTCAGGTCATCATTCATAGTCTGGATGGCTGTAGGAGCTTCTGCTGAATTTGCACCATCCTCACTAATGTCTAGGATTGCAAGATAGACACTGTTTCTTTATCTCTTTCCTTGAGGGACTCTTCATAGGCAACCTTTCCTCTAGTATGAAGTTGGTGAAACACCTCTACAACCTTCAATCAATCATCTTTAGGTTTCCTGGCTGGAGGTATCAACAAGATATACCTTATTTTCAGATCATCCCAATCCTCTGCATTAAGGATCTTGTCATATCTATATCTGACCCTGACAAGTGTTTGGATGTCTTTCATGATGGTGGCCTTGTGTGCATGTGCTACTACCATCATGGTGTCCATGAAAAACTCTATGAACCACTCTTCAGCAACTTCTTGGAGAGTAAGTAGTGTAGTCCTTTGCCATCTAAAGTCCACATGCCAGCTCATGCATACTGCCCTGACTAGCCTCTGGAATGGTGCCATGGGTATTGCATATCCTATTGTGTTCTGAGCCTTCCTGATCTCCATCAGGATAGATCTGCTTTGGCTCACTCTTTTCTTCCTGGTCCTTGCTAGCATGTGCATAGGCTTCCCCTTCTTTGAAGATTTGGACCTGGATGGAGCTGTGGCAGCTCCTGCAATGTCTGGTCCTTTTCCTTTCCTTCTAGCTGTTGCTTTGGTTCTTGCCATATAATATTGACAATGCTCTTCTGCTGGAAAAAAACCCAAACATCACAAGGAAATCAGCAACCTAATAGTTTTCTTGAAAATGCGATATGGTGTAAAAAGATAGAGAAAAGCCTCAAATCACGTTTTTCAGCAAATATCTTTGGACATACCCTAGGAACACCCAGCATGCTAAAAGTTTTCTAGAAAATGCAATATGGGGAAGAAAAACAAAGAACAAGCTCAAATCACATTTTTGAGCAAATATACTGAAGCCTGCTCTAATCAATCAGTTTGGACTCTACCATCCTTTTAAACCCTACAATGCAGATGAGATGTCCTAAGAAAAACAACTCATAGAATTCCTTTGAGAGAAAGCTATGGAATGGTCATTTCACCTTACTAACAAGAAAAAACAATGACTTCTGACAGATTGCTTACCTGGGCTTGTGTGTATAGCTGGAGCTTGAGCTATAAAGGTGTGAGATGGACCTGGGGAGGTTGTGGCTGGAGCTATAGTGGGTGGTGAAGCTGGTGAGGGAGGTTGGATTTGGAGCTGCAGTGGGACTCTGTGATGGAGGTGGTGAGGTAGTGAGGTTGGAGCTAGAGTTGGTAGTGGGGTTGGAGCTGGAGGTGGTGAGGTTGGAGCTTGGAGGCAACTAAAACTAGAGATAGGGATGAAATGAAGGGTAGCTCTACTTAGAGGGGGTTTTGTCTCAAAATCTGTGCAAACAATGATGAGGAAATATATGCACATGAACCTAGAAGACCGTTTTCCAGACGTGTGGCTGACAAGACAGATGTGACATTCATTGGAAAATGTGCCCTTTCCTCTTATCAACAGTTCTGATCTACACTTTCCTCCATCCCTCTAGCAGTTCTAATCTGCATCACTACCATCATCATCCCCCACCACCCCCCCCAATCATCATCCCACCCCCCCTCCCCCACCCTTACTACACCTGTGCAAGTGCCACAGACAAGTCACTAGGGCCAGTCATGGACATAAAAAATCCAGGTACTCATTCTACCACTTAGAAATCTACTATGTTTGTTTGCTACTAGTGTTTTCTTGATCTGTGATTGTGTAGACCTCATCTTTTCTTAGGTGCTAGTACTTGGTCCATAGAGGAAAACATTTTTTTCTAGAAAACGCAATTTGAGGCTCTTTTCCATAAAAACACCCTATATCGCGTTTATTAGCAAAACATGCTAGCTGTGCACAAGCTTGGAGGGAGGACGAAATGAATGATACTCTAAAAAGCCTGGTCTAAAAATAGGTGCATGCAATCACTAGATACTCTAAATATAGTACCTTGAAGACCAGTTTTGGCATATGTTTTCTCCCATCATTATCCCCACCTACCTATACTTGTGCAAAAGACACAGTCTTGGTCTATCTAATTCTACTTCATCAATAGCTATTAGGCATTTACCTAAACTTGTTGCATTAAGAGGAAGGACTTTTTGCTAGAAAACGTGAACAGAAAAAGAGCTCAAATCCCATTTTTGAGCAAATTTTGCTTAAGCCCAATCTAATCAATCAGTTGTACTCCACCATCCTCCTAAACCCTAGATTACAGATGAGATAAACCAATGATAGGAGACAGATTGCTTACCTGGGCTTGTGTGTAGAGCTGGAGCTGGAGAGGTGTGAGATGGAGCTGGGGTGGTTGTGGCTGGAGCTGCAGTGGGTGGTGGAGTTGGTGAGGTTGGAGTTAGAGTTGCAGTGGGACTCTATGATGGAGGTGGTGAGGTAGTGAGGTTGGAGCTGGAGGTGGTGAGGTTGGAGCTGGAGGTGGTGAGGTAGTGAGGTTGGAGCTAGAGCTGGTGAGGTAGTGAGGTTAGAGGCAACTAAAACTAGAGATAGGGATGAAATGAAGGGTAACTCTACTTAGAGGCAGTTTTGTCTCAAAATGTGTGCAAGCAATCATGAGGAAATAAATGTACAAGAACATAGAAGATCGTTTTCCACACATGTGGCTGATAAGACAAATGTGTCATGCATTGAAAACTATGCCATTTCCTCTTGTCTACACTTTTCTCCATCCCTTATCTACACTTTCCTCCATCCCCACACCACATCCCTACCTTGCATCATAGCCATCATCTCCCCCCCCCTTACTCCCATCATCCCTTTAACAACCCCCCTTCCCCCCCTTACTCCCATCATCCCCCAACACCCCCCCCCCTTACTGCACCTGTGCAAGAGCCATAGACAAGTCACCAGGGCTAGCAAATCCAAGTACTCATATATACCACTTAGGAATCTGCTATATTTGTGGGCAGTAGTGTTTTCTTGCTCAGTGATTGTGTAGACCTCACCTTTCCTTAGGTGCCAGTGACACAGCACATAGAGAATAAATTCTTTTGCCAGAAAATGCGATTTGAGGCTCTTTTCAATTGAAACACACTATATCACGTTTATTAGCAAAATATGCTAGGTGTGTAAGAATTAGATAAAAAACGCAATTTGGAGCAGTTTTCCTATAGAAACATGAATATCGCCTTTTCTAGCGAAAGGTACTAACCTTATTAGTATGTATCAGCTTGAGAAGAGCTTGATGGGTGCCAGCTTGATGGTTGTCAGGTTGAGGTATCTTGAGCTGTAGTGGGTCAATGTGGATAATAGTTTGATGGGTGTCAGCTTGATGGGTTGAGATATAGCTATAGTGGGTATGGGGAAAGGACCTGGAGTTGTATTGGGTCCAATTGTAGTGGGTTTGGGGGAACGACCTACAGCCTATAGGGAGGAAGATGAAACTAGAAATGGAGATGACAACGGGAATGATTAAGTCTGGCAGCTTGGTCTAAAAATAGGTGCATGCAATCACTAGATACTCTAAATATAGTACCTTGAACACCAGTTTTGGCATGTGTGGCTGACAAGTATGACTTGAATAGATATCTCTACCATCTCCTCTTATCTTCACTTTTCTCCATCCATTCAATAGTTTTGAATCTTCATCTTCTTCCTCATTTTCATCTGAACAATACGTTAGACCTTGCTTTTTTCCCATCATCATCCCCACCTACCTATACTTGTGCAAAGAGCCATGGAGAGAAAGGCTACAGGTACTTAAATACACCATAGTCTTGATCTACCTTTCCAATTGTCTTCTTCATCTATCTAATTCTATTGCATCAGGTAGTAGTCATCTGCTTCATCTTTTGAATGATCAAGACAACTATCTTGCAGATTCACCTGAATTTTCTCTGGACATGATGTTTTTGCATCAGTAGGACTTTTTGCTAGAAAACGCGATTTCATTCTATTTAATTATAAAGACAGTCATATCGTGTTTTTTTGCAAACTTTCAAAGAGGAGGAGCTAACCATCTAGGTGATACAGGTGATGCACCAAGACCTGTCAGGAAGACCATTGACCTCTCAACTTATGCTGTAAAGGAGGAGGAATCTTCTGGTAAGAATTTTTGTATGAGTGCTTCTGTTTCTTTTTAGCTATATGTGCAAGACTCATTTTTTGATTTTGTATGATGCAATGAAGAGAAGAAAACCCAATTAACAAGGGTTCAAACAAAGATGGACAATCAATTTTGGTACGGGAAAGGAGAAGGAGGAAAAGAAGTCACCCCAACTGCAGCTCTTTGAATTCCTACAGAAGTCAAAATGCTAAATGTACTATCACAAATACCATGAATGTTCAATAAGGAGCTAGATTTGCAGTCTCTTCTGACACAGCACAAGGATTTTCTTGGAGAGATGTATGAATCCTTCCACAAGCTTACAATCGAAGGACCAAGTGTTGTCACAACAGCAAGACTTTTGTACATGTCAAAGACATTGCTACAAACGACAAGATGAGGTATCAAATGCACAAGTTTTTTGACAGTTTTGAAGACTGCCACAAGGGAATATGCACTATACACAAGGGCAATTGCAGGATACCTGAAGAGGCACTTGCATTTGCCATGTATGTACACTATGCTGATGGATCAGTTGAGGACCCAAAGGATAGCGATGAGGAAGAAAAAACAGAAGAAAAGTTAGATCTACTAGAAGTGGAAGAGAAGATCAACCCGACAGAGGAAGAGCTTGCAGTTGTAGCATTGGACCTAGTGGCCTTAAAAAACGAGACCCTAAGAGATGCTGTCATAGTAGATGACATGGAGGCTGAGAGCTGTGACCTCACTATGTCTTCCCTCATTCAATATTGAGGGAAAAGAGTATGTCTTGTTGTATGACGTACAATGCCTATTTAATTTGAGAGAAGATTATGCAATTGCCCTTATTGCACAATCTTGTAAGGTTGACAAGGAAGTAAGGATTGAGGACGATCCTTTGTTAGAGCTGGAGGACAAATTTGATGCTTTGGAAGCATTGTCCATCTAATTTGAGCAAGCCAAAATGTATGAAGAGGTGGATGAGACAATCTTCCAAGAAACCCAAGCACGAATGAACCTCACAGCAAGCTTGGATATCAGTGATAGCTCTAAGGGGAAGGAGGAGATGGGTATCTCCTTGTTTAACGATGATATACTAGAGAAAGATGAGAATATTGAGGTAAGGAACCTACCTTTCTTGCATTTGGAGTTTAGATATGCAATTTGAGGGTATGTTTTAAATCAAAGTGTGTTTTGTGTGTGGCAGTTGTTCGTTGAAGATGACACTTTCCTCTTGAGGGCGACTGGAAGTAGAATTCCTGGGCTTGGTAAACTATCAAGCCTTTCTTATTATATTAAAGACCTATCTGCTGCGAAGATATTGATTTTTAGCAAATTGCTTAGCAATGATGGGGTTGCTCTTACTTATTTTTTCAAGTTTTTCTCAAAAGTTTTTTGGGTGGTCATCCTATATCGTGGCAAATAGATAAGATCATATTGATAGAGAAGTGATTCGCTTTACTTATTTTTGGGTGTTATGCTAGAAAGCAAGGCTCAAGAGCTGGCTACTTTTTGACATATATTGCTTGGGCACTAGCTTGTGGTGTAAAGGATCCCCTCTCCTTGGAAGCTTATGGAAAGCATAAGCTCATTAGGAATCGAGAGCCTTCTTTGGTTGCCCTTCCCAATAAATTAGTTGAAGAGCAAACTGTGAGCACAACAACTCTTGCACAAGATGAGAAGAGTTCAGTTGCTCCTCAGGTCAAGGAAAAAAGGTCTCCAATCAAAGTGAAAAGAAAGATTCCAAGCAAAGTTGGCAAACCATTGGAAGGATAGCCTATATGGCATTGTATATTTTACAAAATAGAAGTAAGGTTAAATTGTGAGAACACTGTCATTTTAGAATGCCTTAGTTATGTTTATCTATATTTGTGACAAAAACAATGTACATTTTGAAATAGAAATATATGTGGTACATTTCAAATATTTCAATGGTTGCATGCAATGACTTCTTATGAATGAAAGATCCAAGTCTTGGTCATTGCAAAAAAAAAAATTGTTACATTTAATGACACCAATTGATCAAGGTTTAGCACTTTGCTTCTATCTACCCATTTGTGGTTTACAAATATCTTTGGGTGTCTCCACTGAGCATGTCTTTGTGCTGCATTTGAGTTCTCCAAAATCTGCCTCCTTCTTTCCTTTTGAGCCAACTTGAAATCTAGCTTAACCTGTGATGTGTTAACTTTCTTCTTGGCTTGAAGTCTTTGTAATATTCCTCGATAGAACCACTGGAACACTTCTTTTAAACTATTGGCTTTCTGTTTTCCTCCAAAATGTTATGTATGTCTAAAGAATGCATTTCGTGCCATGTAGTGTGATTTCTCCATTCCCTGTGTGGACCAAATTATAGGGCATCCATATTTTTTTACAAAGAAAGGAAGGTGATTGTAGATTATATGCTGTTTTCATACATAGGCAAGTGGGCATTAGAATATATAAAACTAAGATTGTTTGCTTTAAAAAAAACATGCACAAAAATAGGATATTGTTCTTACCATGTAATGAGTGATGTTGCATGTTCTCCAAGCCTCTTTCGAGCCTCTTTCATTGCCTTTCCAAAACTCTTTACCGCTTCTTCAAATGCTTGTTGATCGTTTTTGCTAAAGGTGGCTTGGTCACAAAAAACAAAAAGTTTATCTAAGCATTTCCACACTTCTGCCTTAACCTCTCTTGCCAATCCATCTGCCTGATGATCTTTGACAGCATTGTGGACTTTTTTCCACAAGTTATACTTTATCCTTGATACGTATGTTGTTTTACTGCCATTTATTTATTTTTTCTCTGGATGAGAATGAAATCTTCTAGCCTTTACTCCACCAACCAATAGATGGCTTGATAGGAACACCTTTTCCATTTGTAGATTTTTTAAGATCCTTTGTAATATGTACATCTCCTCCATGGAGACCAATTTCTGATAGCACTGCTTCTAACGATTATAGTGCCTCTTTTCTTCTGCTCTCAGGGTGAAGTTTCCATGCAAATCCAATATATAGGAAAACAAGTTTCTCAATGATCCTACATAATGCATGCAATGTACAAATGTGAACATTGCATAATGGGATCTCAAGAACTGCTTTGAAATTTTTATCTACTTTATCTCTATTGGGTGCTCTTTTCCACCATTTAGAATCTAGGACATGTGCTGGTTCATTGCAGTACAAGCAAGGAGATTTTGAGTTACCCCCTTTGCTTATATTAAACATACACTTCATTGTCTTTAGGTCACCTACCATACGCCATTCAATTTGAAAATCACCCTTCCCTGGAACATGAAGATGGCATCCTTGGACTTGATTCTTGATAGTTGATGGTATATTTGTTTGATGAAATACCCAATAAAGTAATGCATGGTCCTCAATCTTCACCTGTAATTTAAAACCACAGGTTTGAAAGATATATGATATAAAATTTATTACATTTCGAGCAAAGACTAATTTAGAAGGTGATAGTGTACATACTTCAAATGCACCCAACCACCATACGTGCTTTTCCGATTGGACACTGAAGTACTTTGAGCTAGACTTTGTGATCGATTCATCAAGTGCTCAATTCATCAAAGTGATAGAAACTCTCTCTATCTTTTTTTCCTTGACAATTTCACACTCATCGAGCTTTACAACAAACTTCAAACTCCTTTACATTCTTCAAATGTGATACTATAGAACTCAACCATAAGTCTCTACAATTGTTCAAGATCTACAAAAATATTATTCCAAGCATTATATGTAGTGCTTCCCTTTTCACTTTCATATGCACTTTCGATATGAAAGTATTGTCCAATAAACTTATTAATTTCTTGGTTGAGATGACCTCATTCCTTCCACACTTGTGCTAGTGTTGGTAACAACATACATTTTATCCGTTGATGTTTTAATATTGATGACACAACTCTAAATATTGAAGCATATCCCTTTTTTCTCACTCTGCTCACATCAAGAGCCTCTTGAATTTTCGTGACATCAACTTTACTTTCCAATACAAAGTCTTCAAGCACTTCATGTTTTACCTTCTTAAACTTCTTTTCCTCCATCATGTTCTTTGCAATAGCAGTGGAGACTAAACCCTTCATTTGTTTGACACGAATTAAATTAGGATCAATGTTTTCTTTCTCAGGTCCTAAAATTTCCCTGCAACAAGTAAACTTTGCAATATTACAGATTTTCTTACAAGACAAACACATATATACAAATACAATGGCTAAACAAGATGTACTCTTACCTAGCTTTTTGTACTCTGCGCTTACATCCTCTATTCCCAGCTTTCAATTCCGCAATGTTTCAAATTCTCTTGTTTCGTTGTCTCTCTCCAAGAATGGTTCTCTTCATTCTTGCTCTCCTTAGCTCATTCTTTGTCTTTGAATGCTCTTCAATTTCCCTTTGCAGCTGCCCTTTCAAGTCTAAATTTATCGACATTTCTTGGTCCTCTGTTTTTTCTCGGACATACAATGTCTTGTACATTTTCGCAGTTGAATATTGAGTCAAGATGTATCCATACATTCCATTATTCCCGTCACCCACAAACCTCAATAGCATTGTTAGATTAGAAAATGGAGGGCTCGAATTTCTCAATGGATATTTTGGGTAAATCTGTCTGTCACACCATAAGTCGATATGTTGGGAGCTGGTTCTTCTCATGTTTTCCTTTTGCTCAGCATTCACAAGCAGAACCTTTCCTCTTTTCTGTAGCGGCACATATTTTTCTTCTAAATCAATATGTAAATGGTGTAGTCACTTCTTTTGAGGTTCTTCTTCAATAGCATGGTTGCACGCAGCCATTTCGTGAGGGTTGGTTCTTCATCTTGTCTGCTTTTTATAAAACTCATCTAATCTTTCGCGGTAACCATTCAAATATTTGAAAACAAACGGATTAGTGATGGAGTGATGGGTTCTTTATGAGAGGCCACTGTTGAAAGAGATGCGGGATCTATATGGAGAGTTTAATGCAGTGTCTTCTCAATTATTTGAAAGGACTTTTTTATTCCTCCTTGGACTGACACACCTGTGGTCCTAAACTGACAGATATTTGTATTTTATTGCTTTTTCCACATTTTAGAAGAGAGATAAAAGAGAAAATAGCAAATTTCTTATAGGGCCCCAAAATGAGCTCCCTTTTTTCCTAATAGGCTATATGTGGGTCGAGACTCTGGGCCTAGAAACCACTTGATGACTAGGTACCTAAAAATTTTCCATCATCTCAAGCAGTAAATTGGATGACATCTGCTAACATTCTTCAAAGCGGGTATCTATTCTGAGGTGCGTGAGGATGCAATGGATGGTGCTGCCAGACTACCCGGTTGCTCCAAGCTGTAATGAGGGAGAAGATGAATCCAAAGCTCCTTGTATTTTGTGTAAGATTCAAGAAAGCCATCTATGATTTGTCAATGGGATGTGTGCTTGTGGTGGCATGTGAAGAGTGTTAGGGGGTGAGTTAGAGGTGGTGCCAATTTGGAGTGAACAAATTGTGTGGGTTGGCCTAGGTAAGTGCATAAGGAAGAAGGTTTAGGGAGGTTTTGGTTTGGGGGAGGGTCACCTTTTGGGGTAGGAGGCTTGGTAGATTTAAAAATAGCTAGCTCTCTATCCTCCTCCAGTTCAATAAGATCTACAAGTTAGGCCACATGCTGTGTGCCTTAATTGCTAAAGCTTGTTTGATGCATGGATTGCATGGTGGCCAAGTCCGAGGATTACCAAAAATCGAGTGACAAAAAGCGAGCAATACAAAACAATAAAATATTTATAGATCCCTTATGTGAGTAGTAGAAAAATATAATTTATTCAAAATTCCATATGTTTCCCCAACGCTAGAAGGTTTAATATGCATATAACTTTAAAGCCACTAACACTAATTTCACATCACCCATAAGAGAGTTGGTGTATTTCATTGCCAAGTCATCATTAGTATGAAAGGAAAAACCTAGTGCAATCAAGTTCTCTCTTTCCACTATAGTAATTGAGATCATCAATGCAACCTGCCACACGAGTGGGGTGTTTCCAAGGACTCCTTGAATGGATTAGTTTACATTCCATGCATATGTAAATGATTAGCTTTTTTTAACTTTATTCACTCTTGGAACAAAACCCATGTTTCTTTGTTACTGCAAAAGATCCCTCCCCGATGATTCACTCTTACATTCCACTAATCCAACTAGTACAACAAACTCACAACCACAAATTCATATATTGGTGCATGAAATTTTACTATATGGTGCAAAAAGGCATGATAATCATCTAAATCATTGCCATTTGATTTTGATATGTAACATGACCCCCTTTTGGACTTGTAAATCAAAAGTTATACGGTTGTGAAAATGTCATCTTTTGGGCCAAAACAGGGAACACACTCCCTGTTTTGGCCGAAAAGATGACATTTTCACATCTTTGTATCTTTGCAAGTTGTCAAATTTTGGTTTTTTTGCTCAAAAAACAAGTTTTTGACATCCGTGCATCTTTTGATTATCAAATCCAAATGGCATAATGTTGCATATCAAATCAAATTACAAGGCATGATTTCTATGAATATCATGCCTGTTTGCATCATCTAAAAAAATGTGTGCATCAAAATATTAAATTTATGAAATTTTGTCCAATTTGTTGCACCAAAATTTAAAGCAAGGTTTCCCATACTAGGGAGCAAGAAGACACTATCTATTTTGGCAAAAGAAAAGCAAATTTATCATTCTCTACCTTTTAATTGCGCTCAAGAGGTCACCTATCTAAACCCATTATAAAGCATGTGCGAGCAAGCATGTGTTAAATATTATCCCTATTCTTTCATTTTTAGATTTCTCATCTAATTGGTTAAACCTCTATATGTCTTTACATTTTCAATCTTAAAATTGTGACACCTCTTAATAAATCTACATATATAAATTACTTTAAGTCGTTATTTTGTAAACCCCCTCATACACATAAACGGCATGCAAGTCCCCCCATTAAAAAGATCACCCCTCATTGCACTTATGAGTGACTACCTTGCGTAGTTTTCAAACCCAAATGGGTCATGTCAAAATAGTCCTTTACTTTGGACTACTCAATTTCAAGAAATGTAACATGTAAACCCCCTTTAAAATACTTTCTACTTAAAGCAATTATTTTATGGGACACGTAGATTCTTTCTTTGCTTGCTTGGTTTTCCTAGTGCTTCAACAAATTCTCGCTCGCTTTTTTTGATTCGCTGACTTTTTTTTGCGTGCTCTATCAACTATCTTGCCAAGTCCCTATTTTGCAAAATTATAATGCCGTTGGGATTATAATGCATGACATTACTATCGACAAGATAGTCTCTTGTCCTTACCCAAGACCTTCGGTGGCCAATATAGTGATAGCAAAGTAGCTAAAGCCCTTGGAATTCAAGCATGGAATCTGAAGAAACATCGCGTGGACATAAAACAAGCTTCCTTCAAATGGACAGATGGAGGTTGAAGAGAAGACAGGATTCCCTAAGTTGTGAGGTTGTTCAATGTGTTGTCCAATTCTGGAAAGACAACACTAGGGTTTTCCCAAACAAGAAGGATGTTTGCAGGCATAGGCTTGGCCCAAAAAAGCATGCAATACATCCCACCCATTTCTTGGAGCTCACAGGGGTGCATCTTCCTTCTTTCAATGAAGCCCAAGTTACACACTATTATTTGGTACTGTTTACAACTATTTAGTATTGTTAGGGATAATATTAGTATTGTTTAGATGTTAAAGCTAACATTTAACAGTGTAACAGACTCTATATGAAGCAAATTTAGCACTAAATCATAGAATCATAGTACTAAATACTACATCGGGGACTTAATATGTTTATAGTATACACCATATCTTAGAAATGATGAGTCCTAGGAATAAAGATAGGCCAAAATAGTATTGTTTGCGCTTTCAAGTCAATTATTATAACTAAATAGAATACTCATTATGACTAAATAGTACTATTTAGTGTTAATTAGTAGTGTGTGATGTTTGAAATTGTTTGTATTAGAGAAGGACTTTGAGCATAATCATTCTCTCCTTGGACTAACCCTACTACTAGTTCTATTTAGTAATATCTAGTACTATCCCTTGCACTAACCCTGCTACTAGTACTATTTAGATATTCTTCTCTTGCTTGCCTTAACTCTTCTATTACTACTATTAGTTCTATTTAGTATTATTTTGTAGTATTTTAGCACTATTTAGTACTATGTAGCACTTAGTAACATTTAGCACTGAGTGAGTACTATTTATTGAGTACTATCTAGGACTCAATAATTCTTAGCGCTTAGTAATATTAGCACTTAGTAAGTACTTTTTAATACTATCTAGCACTTAGTAATATTAGCACTTACTATTCAATACTAATAGTACTATATAGCACCTAGTAATATTACACTTACCATCTAGCACTTGCTATTTAGTACTAATAGTACTACATATCAAGCATTTACTATTTAGTAATATTAGCACTTGCTATCTAACACTTCGTGTTTAATACCATCTAGCACTTACTGTTTAGTACTATCCACCAGCACTCGTAATATTAGCACTTACTAATATTACCACTTAATATTTAGTACTAGTAGTACTATCTAGCACTTAGTAATATTAGCACTTACTAATAGTACTAAACTAGTAGTTAGTAATATTCGCACTTAGTACTGTCTAGCATTTAGTAAAATATTTAGCACTTAGTACTATGTAAACATATTTAGTACTATCTAGAATTTACAACAATACTTAGCACCTAGTACTATTTAGCATTTAGTACTATCTAGCACTTACTGATATTTGGCACTACTAGTAGCAGTTAAGACTTAGTAATTGAGCGATAGAACTTAGAAAAATAATGATGGCACTCTAAGTTTTAAATAACTTATAGTTTTTTTGTTTGTTGTCTAGGTTTAAATAATACTGATTATTGATTATTGATTTTGCAGGCAAAATTCTTTCTTAATTTCAAGGAGGAGCATCCTTCCATAGATATTAGTTTTTGTTCTTTTCAGAATTTGAATCCCTATTTCATTAAAAATTTGAAGAAAAGGAATACTTGTTGTTGTATTTACCATACAAGAATAGACTTGTTCCAACTAGCAGTGAATTCCATGAGGCAGAATAACACATTGTTGCATGGAGATATGTGTGGTTGCTTATGCAAGGTTTGTAGGCCCCAAGGGGAGGACACGTGTGTTGCCCACACCAACAGTTGTTCTTCTGTGTCTAAAATGTGGCGTTCGGCAATATCTCCAAAGGAAGAGGATGCTGAATGGCACAAGCTTGAATGCTTATTGCACAAATGTTACAAGTGCCCACAACCATTGTTTTGCCCATGTGAGTTGGATGATACAAATGGTGCATTGATAAGATGGAATACGTATGAATATGTCACTGAGGATACGAGAAAAGGTAATGTAAAGAAAATAACAAAATTCTTATATAAGGAAACTCCTCCATCCATCATCATCCCTCAATACTTGCAACACGTAAATGTGTTTATAACTCACAACTTCCGTAGTTACTGGCAACACTCTCAATCCTAACAGTGCACCACAAATTTTCCTGATGTTGTGATGCTTTCAGTTGTTGAATTTGCAGAGAACTATACATTCAAAGTGCAGAATGAGGTTCAATCAATGCATTGGCATAATGACCAAGTGACCATCTTGGTTCATATTTGCTATTGGAAGGAGACGAGCGAGATAAAAAAGCAATCCATCTTTTACATTTCAGATGACAAAGAACATGACACACTATTTTTGCAGCATTGCTTTATGCTCCACCATCAATGGTTAGTGTCTAAAGGCTTGAAGTTTAAAAGACACTGAGTTTGGTTAGATGGGGCAGCATCTCAGTTCAAGGCCGCTTGCCCATTTTACTTTGTTGCAAGGTAAGACATTATACACTGCCCCCTTATTTTCTACATCACCTTGAAGATGTTGCATATTTTAAAATGCAATATATTTGTTGTTTGCTATGCTGGGTATTGCTCTTTGAATGGGATTCAGATGATGTGGAACTTTTTCGGAAGCGGTCATGGCAAGGGAGAACATGATGGGGCTGGTGCAGTCATAAAGCGTGCACTAACTAGTGAGCAATTGGATGTAAATGGTGCAAATCTACAAAATGCACGATGTTGTGGAATGGTTGGCATGGAAGATGGGAGATGATTCTAAACAAAGGCTCTTTGTAGAAGTAAGGGTTGGTGATGTTGACAAGTCTAAAGCATGGAACTGCCATACCATCAAAGAAAGTCGTTCAACACACTACATATTGGGTTTTAGTAACAAAGATCCCACACAAGCCTTGTTTAGACATTTGTCATGCTTTTGTTCATTCTACATGGATGAAACATGGGATAAGTGCACCAATTTATCTCATGCAAGTCCATGAACCTTGAACATGCTGGAGCCCATCAATGGACAAACTGCATCAGACATGGAGAAGGAATCTGTAACATATGCGATGGATAGAGACCAGCTAATTGACATGCTTCAGATGGGTGACCATTTTGTAGTAGTCCCCTACAAATGAAGATAATGAGGATTATTATGTGGTGCTGTGCTCAAAATAAAAAACAATCCTCGTAGAGCAAATTGGGGATCAAGTGGTTTCGGGAATCTTTTATGCAAAAATCTCAAAATGCAAAAGCAGTTATGCATTACTAAAAGATGCACCTCCTGCTATAGTACATGCTGATGCGGTGTTGGCAATAAAGTTCCAAATGTTGCAAGCAAAGCACAAGGTTAAAGGCCAGAGAACAGTGTATCGTGTACCCCAGGAGCTGCACGAATGAATCTTGGCAAACATTTATCTATAAGAACTGTTGCTCAGCATGTATTTTTGCAATGCCTCTTACATATTTTTGTGCACGTTTCGTAATTTTAGCTATCCCTTTGGGGGCTGCTTTTTGTAATACAAAGGCATCTTGTCTTCATAAATTTTTTTTGAAAAGTTAAGTGTGTTTTTTGTCAGTACATTGATTAAATGGGAGTGTTTTCATGCTAAGTGAATATGGGACAAATGTTTAAAATCAAGTGTTTAAATGGGACAAATGAATATGCATCTACTGGTAAAGAAAAGGAATTCAAAAATTGTGCAAGTGTAGTGATAGTGGAGCTAGCAAACGAATCTTTTCACAACATGACTTATTTGTTTCTCTCAGGGATGCTCCGCAGTGAGGAACTTTAACAGTTTTTAGTACTATTAGTTTTAATTGTGTACTATTATATTATTACTGTTTAGGTACTGCTGTCATATCATACTATTAGCCCTATTTTTTAGTGATTGTCTACTATTATAGTAATTTTTGTAGTTCATATTAAGTTTATTCTACTGTCATATCATACTACTTCTTACTATTTGGTTAGTACTATTTAGTACTATGTACTACTATCTTAAGTAACTCATCTGCTGTTACTTGAGAGAAAGAGAGAAGAGAGAGAGAGAGAGAGAGAGAGAGAGAGAGAGAGAACCATTGTACTACTGTCATATCATACTACTTAGTACTAATTGGTTAGTACTATGTGATACTATGTAGTACTATCTTAAGTAGCACATTTGCTGTCAATTGAGAGAGAAAAAGAGAGAGAGAGAGAGAGAGGACCATTGTATCACTGTCATATCATATTTTGGTAATGTTGTTCCTCTTTTTAATATATTGCACTTATAATTCAGAATGAGCCATACAAAATCATAAGGCGCCATATAAAATCATAATGAGACATATAGAATCAGTCATATGACATTACGGAGCCCAAACGGCTTGGATACAATAGCTTTACGCTGCACTCCACACACCCCAATATACAACCTGATTAGGCTTGGATACATACATAGCGCTGCACTCCACACACCCCAATATACTATGTTTTAGGAAGGAGCCACCCTAGAACGTAGGAAGTTTTGGCCCTTCTTCCTTAGCATCCTCGTTAGTAGCCGACCCAAGGGACTATCATCTCGGACATCCGAAATTGCTATTTCTTCTGGGCTGTACCCTGCATCTGGAAGGTCTATGAAGATGTTATCAAACCGTTTTTGCAATTCCATCCTATAGCTATAGAGAAGAAGAGTGTACAGCTCTATTACACATTGATGGATCTGTAATGCCAATCAAAAACAACCAAGTGTATGACCACCATAATAGACATGACACATGATTCCTTAGCAGACCTGACTAACAGTTAGTATTATTTTATCCAGAACCAAAATTGGTACTATATGGTTGAGCAAAAAATACCATAAAAGATAACATATAAAAAAGGACCATATATTTTATTGCATCGACATTGGCTATTTATGCACTGGTTAAAACAATGGCTCACCTAGTACTTTTATCAGCAAACACCAGTACCATTTAACAACACCAATACCATGTAAGAACACCAGTACATTTATCACCTCACCATTAATTTTATCAGCAAAGTAACCAGCAAAGTCTGTATCACAAAGTAACCAGTACAAGTCTGTATTTAGAAAGTAACAACATCTGTATTCATCAATGCACAAGTCCTTTACAATCTGGCCTTCAAGGCCTAGTGTATGGTGGGTATTGGTTTACACAAGGATTATGCCTACTACTAAGAATCTGTTGGCACATCTCATGTGGAAGGTCTACTATTCTTTGTTGGATGATAAACCAGTTCGTGGGCTTTGGGTCTTCAGTTAACAGTGAAATGATAGCATCAACACATCCCATGTCAGCATAATCTACAGAGAGGACTTCAACGAATAATTTGGCTGGATGCTCACCACGGGCAGTTGCAATGTGCTCAATCACATGGCCCTTTCATAAGGGTATCTCATTATAAAGGCAGGAACACTTTCTCTGGCATTTGCTAAATCCAATAAGTATGGGAGCAATTGATTTGATAGCTCATCATCATTAGGATCTCCGTCATAGTCGAAAGGAGTTATGCAGGAACTGGGTGGATTTAATGCTGGTTTCAAAGGAGTGTCGTCAACCAGGAGTGTGTTCATGGGATGATAGTCAATGTCATGCACAACCAATACACTAAATGGCTTAAGCAGACACATCTCATCCAGCCGTGTTGGGTGGCGGAATTCTTCCCTTGTATAACAATCCTCCTGTGCAAAGTTGAACAGGAACTTGAACTCCCTAAACCCATCATATCCCAATTCGCTTTCTATCAAAGACACTATGGGACTAACATTTCTCCTTGTCATACTACTCCATGTAGCGATCTCAAAATGCTCCCACAAAGATTTCATGAAATTGATTAACTGTGGCCACAAAGAGACGACATGGTTGCCTAATTTATGAACATCACCACCTTGGGCCATTTCACGAGCAGTCCACCACCACCTCTTTAATAATATTCCATTCAAATCAAAGATTAACAACTTTCTTTTAGGCAGAACATCTCCGGAGTCACCTAGAAGCAACAATAACACATATACAAATCCATCATACTTGAGTTGATGAATTCATATAAAAAAGAAGATAAATTGCAAAAAGAATTTCATTTAAAAAACAAGGAAGATAAATTGCAAAAATAATTTCATTAAAAAAACAAGGAAGATAAATTGCAAAATAATTTCATTCAAAAAACAAGAAGATAAATTGTAAAAAAAATAAGAAGATAAATTACAAAAAGAGTTTCATTTAAAACTTGCGAGACCAGCTCTCATACAATGTCATTTCATAGACGATCTGATCCTAACATTTGGGGTTGGGCATTTGCTAGGATCAATCAAATACGACTTAGTAACTATTTGACTAAATTTCTACTTCTTTGTCCCCGCAGGGAGAAGGCTACCTAGTACTATGTCATCCTCCATTTGCTCTCCATCGGAGCTGTCAGGTAGTTTAGGCTTTAGCCCTGATATAATCTCAGCTGCCTCAGTGACCCTCTCACCACTATCTGTGTCGATCTTTTCACCACTATCCGTGTGTTCACCCTTGCTCTTCTTTCCAGTCACCTCCCCACCGCCAATATGTCTTTGTCCTTGCTGTGGTTTCCTGGCAAGTCCTACATGTCCAATCTTGCTATTGCTTCCTCTATAATCTTGTCCAGTTGCTACAGATTTTCTTCATCCAAGTTCAGCATAGCATCTTCATCCAAGTGCTGATTGTCTTCAATGTCTCCAATTAGATTGTCTACAAAGAAATAAAGTTAGATTAGAAATGCGTTTGAGGTGTTGTACACAAAAGACTGTAAATGTGCATCTTTAAAAAAAAATACATACCCTCCTTTTCCTCTATATTCTTGCTTTTGTACAATGACTATACATTAGATTTCTTCTTATGTTGTATGTGGCGCTTCATCTTAGTAAGAGCTTCCTTAACTGGCAAACTTTCATCTACTGAACAATATATAATACATGAATAGATGCAATATATAAAACTTGAATAAATGAAATAGGTAAAATAGAAACTTTTAAAAATAAATATCCTCTTTTGGCCACATAGGAAAAAAAAGCAATCCTTCCTCTCTCCTCTACAACTTTCAGGTCCCCCTGTGCCACTGCCTGCTACTTTTTTACTTTGTCCAACATTTCATCCTCGTCATATTCCTAATCCCCAACATCCTCTAAGGAGTTATCTTCCAGCCAACTTCCATCGAATAGTTGTTCATTGTCTTCTTTTCCACACGAGGCATGCCCCTCTACCTGTTGTTCTTTCTTGGTGTCTATGAATACATTTGAAATGTTAGGAGTTTCACATTTCTCATTTTCAATAGCTTCAGCTTGCTTTGTACCATTATTCAACTTTCTTTGGACATGGTATTTCGGTGTCTTTACCTGTTTGTATAAGGAAAAGAACAATTATTTGAAACCGATTTCAAAAGGAAAATAGATTATTTAAAGATAGACAATAATAAAAAAATAGTAGTATTTAAACTTGAAGGAAATATGCCTCTTGAGGGGTTCCCTTTAGGGACAAGGGACATATTCCAACACAGCCCTTGCCCCTAAAGGGGACCCCTCAAGAGCCATATTTCCATTGGTTGTGTTGGAGTTCGGATGTGATTGGTACTAAACAGTACTAAGTGCTACTAATAGTGCTAAATACTACTAATACTGCTAAGTACTAAACAGTACTAATGCTAATCCTAATACTGCTAGAAAATACTAAGTGCTAGCTAAGGTACTAAATACTAAATAGTACTAAGTGCTAACTAGTGCTAAATACTACTGATACTAAATAGTACTAAATACTGCTAAATAATACTAATACTAAATAGTACTAAGTGCTAACTAGTGCTAATATTAAATAGTACTAACTCTTAACTTAGAGTGTTGAATAGTAGATGATAAATAGTATTAAATGATAAATAGTATTGAATGCTGAATAATACTAAATGATGAATAGTACTAAATACTAAATTATAGTTCTAAAAACTAAATAGTACTAAATGCCAGATAGTGCTAAATGGTACTAAATGCTTAGTAGTATTTAGCCTTTTAGGCTATCCTTTTAGTACTGAATAATATATAGTACTACATGCTAGGTGGTCCTAATATTACTAAATGTTGAAGAGTCCTAAATGCTAAATAGTACTAAATGCTAAATAGTACTACATGCCAAATACTACTAAATGCCAAATAGTATTAAATGTTAAATAGTGTTGAAACACACAATACTAGCAGTGCTAGATAGTGCTAAATAGTACTAAATGCTAACTAGTACTAAATGCTTACTAGTATTTAGCGTTTTTAGCTATCCTTTTAGTACTAAATACATAGTACTAGCAGTGCTAGATAGTGGTGAAACACAACTATACTAGCAGTGCTAGATAGTGGTGAAACACAACTGTACTAGCAGTGCTAGGTAGTGCCAAATAGTACTAAATGCTTATGGTTTTAGTACTAAATGCTAAATAGTACTAAATGCTAGGTAGTGCTAATATTACTAAATGCTGAACAGTCCTAAATGCTAAATAGTACTTGATGCTAAATAATGCTGAATAGTACTAAATGACAAATACTACTAAATGCCAAATAGTGTTAAATGCTAAATAGTCATGAAACACACAATACTAGCAGTGCTAGATAGTGCTAAATAGTACTACTGAATGCTAAATATTGTTGAATACTACTAAATAGTATTAAAGTCTAGATAGTGCAAAATGTTAAACATTGCTAAATGCCAAATAGTTCTAAATCCTAAATATTGCTAAATTACATAAACAGTACTATTTAGTACTAAATAACTGACTTCAAATGTTCAGCATGTAAAATATTATATTACTCTATTGAGTAATAAGTAATAAGAAAAAAAGAGTGAAGAAAATATACCTGCTTTGTCAAAGCCCATGGCAGCCAACCATGCATTTAACACCAATACATTGCAGGTCGGGGATGAATACATTGCAAGTTCTCAGAAAAATGGAATGTTGCACACATGATGTGGTATGTATGTAAGCATGGTGCAAAAAGCACATCAATAGTTTCTTGAGAAAATCCAAGCCCACAGAAAACACACCTGCACATTTATTGAAAGGGTAAGTACACACTACTTGTAAGAGGACCCAACCCTAAAAACGAAAACATCGATTTGTACATGGAATTTAAGAATCTCACCATTCAATATTCACGTTCATAGTCGCTACTGCAGAGCTTGTGGGATGGTGAGTTGGTGCTAGATTTAGAACTTCGGGACCCTGACTTGGGAGCTTCTCAATCAAATGTTGCATGTTGCTCAAAAAACTTGAGCTTGCTTGGTGGTGCTCTCCAACGTTGATTCGCTGCCTTTTTGCTGATTCAAATATTACTTTTGCTGCATCTAGTTCTACCTCAAGTTTTGCTACATCCTTCAAGAACTCGTCCTGTAGTACACTACCATGTAATAAATTATCTACTTTACTACGCACCCAGCTAAGTGTATGTACAATTGATTCAACTTTTGTGAGGGCTTCGCCCTCAGTTGCAATAGCAGCCTCAAAATCTACATGCAATCTTGCATTCTCCTTTGACACTGTACCCTTCCACTCATGCAATACACCTTTTTGCTCTACATTGAACTTCCGTTGATCCTGTAAACTTACAAGCTCTCGTTTTGCTATAGACGTGCCTACATCATGTTTGTGCTTGATACACATGCTGTCCAAGCTAGCCAAGTGCAGATTCACGTCTCTATGTTGAGCAAAGTCATCCCAATCTACATCTACTCCATGAGTAGATGTAGCAAATGCCCATGCCAACACTGTACCAACTTCATTGTTCGTGAGTATTTTTGAATTGTAAATCCTATAGTAAATCTTCATAAAATCATTCAGCAACAATTTCTTCAGCCAACCTATATGAAATCCACGCCGGCTCTCTTTGTCGTTGTTTCCCCATATTTCTCGGATCTAGGTGTCCAACTCTAGATATGAGTCTGGATTCGCTCTCAGGAAAAATCTCCATCCAAGACCGGAATTGCTATTGGTTTGCTGTCGTCTTTGGCTTCTCTTTGGTTGGAGTCAGAATAGAAGCCGCTTTGCTGTCTGTAGCCTTTGTCTTCTCTTTGGTTGCAGACTTCCTGGATGGAGTGTTTCTTCTTGGAGAAAGGACATCGGGCTTCTTGGAGGCAAGAGATCTGATGCCTTTGGGCTTCCTTGGAGACATGGCGCTCTTCAGCTACTGCAAAGAGAGTAACATTTTAGTACTAGGACTCACACTAAGATGAAACGGAGTAAAATAACAGAGAGAGAGAGAGAGAGCAACAACAAAAGCAGAAAGTTTGCATGTCAACAGAAGGAATGGCAAAAGACAATTGCATGCAGGTCCGAATATTGAATTATGGAGGGAAAGCATTTAGAGAATGGAGGAAAATCAAAGAACGAATAGAGAATGGGGGAAAAGAGAAGAACGAATAGAGAGAGAGAGAGAGTATTCATGAGAGAGCAACCCGTGTTAACGTCCTGCGAGAAAATTCGACGTGGAAATCAAAAGTTTAGAAGTTCGAAAGTGGAAGCTGAAAATCAAAAGTTCAGAAGTTCGAAAGTGGAAGTGATAGAGTGTAGGTTTGAAAATGAAATACCTCAAAGGAGACACAATGCATGAAAATGTGTGTATGAGCATGAGAATGCGTACATGAGAATATCTTGTGCATGAGAATCTATAATAAATAAATATATTAGTGCACATCAATTCAAGAAATCTCTCCATATCGCACACTACTTAGTACTACCACATTCTTGCCAATAGTACATACACTGTAGCATGCTTTCACCCTATATGACTATTGGTTTTGCAACTTGTCATGGCCTCACTACCATGATGAAGCAAAACCAAAGGTCAAACAACATATGCATAAACAAGCACCTATTGTTCTTATGGTCATAACCTTTCATTATTTCCCACACCATAAAATACTAACCTCCTATAAGCAAAAGGAGGGAACTTTTCATTCTCATAATTACATAATATGCAAAAAATAACCTATCATTTCAATGTGAGTTGTAATATCCTAAAAATAACCTATCCAATACTATCATCGATAAAAAATATAAAATGAAGCCAGGCTTAATTTGCAAATAAGAATACAAGGTGCATTACGCTACTCAAAACACCAAACCTAGCAACTATTAAAAGCTAGAAGGAGCTCAAAATAAGAATCCAAGGTGCAAAGCTACTCAAAACGCCAAACCTAGCAAGTATCAGAAGCTAAAAGGAACTCCAAAAATCACTTCACATGGAATATAAAGGGCTATACTAGTGTATGGGTTGAGGTATAGATAGGATTTAGGGATAAGTAGGAGTATTAACATGCCAAAAAATAATTCTCACACCATCAAAAATATCCTATCCTATTAGACAATAAAATTTCATGGCAATCGTGAATTATTTGTAGCATGGTAAAGCTACTTGCTAGCACTTGTGGTCATCATCTCATGGTGTGGTCCCATGGCATGGCACACAATCTCTAGGGAGCCAAATTTCAACTTGCTTCATTTTCACCAATAGAATCCCCTCCTAAGTGTTAAGCATATAAACTTGCAACTATGTTTAAGGGACAAGTATCATTTTCAGATATATTCATAGGACTTTTTATCTACACATAGTTTGGAACTAGCATGTTAATCTTGTCAATCGACATCACATTTGGTCAAGTCAAATCTTGATTTTGCGAATAGCTATAACTAAGACTTGAGTGGCCATATGTGAAACCTATGTTAGCAATATGACTTTAGGAAGCTCAATATATTCTAAGAAGCCCCAAGTTCATTCAAGCATGTACAAAAGATAGCCCTTTAGACCAAAGAATAGGTATGTAGGAATCACTAAACATCAAGCTTGTCTTCTATTTAAAAGCATGTTTACATTAAACAATCCCCCTGAGGATGATATGAGTGACTCCACAACTTCCTTGAGAGGATGGTTTGGCTTTCATGAATCCATTCTAATGGTAGTGTCTACATTAAAAGGTCTCAAGAAAACTTTTGCATCATAAGCCTCTATTAGATTATAGTCACATTGATTTCTTGGTCTAGATCAAGACCCAATGGTCCATTGAATTCTGGATGACAAATAATGGACGTGCACATTAGTGTCCAGGAGTCTAGATTTTGATAGCCTAAAGTCCAATTAAAATATTTTAGTAGCAATATTATGCGCAAGATAAACTATGTAGATGGACAAATGTAGATGGGCAACTCATCAATTACTAGTCAAACTTGGTCCAACAATAGTGAACTTGTGGCTTATCTATGTCCCTAACAACTACAACTATTGCTAGAGTATGGTCAACATTTCTTACCAAAGGCGAGGGGTTCTATCAATATCTAGGAAATGATGCACTTGCCTTGAGATCATGGTTGTTGCTTCACAACTTTTATAGCATATGCAAGATCTAGATCTAGTACATGTATTGGAGGGTTGTTGCCGAATGACTCTTCTACTATTTGGACTCTATTATTTATTAGGCAAATGTGCTTTCGATGGTGTTTTGTAAATTCGGATAGTGTTATCTATTCATATTGCATGTTCTACTGGATACATCTTTCAAGTAGACAGAGAGCTAAGAACTCAAGGTGGGTTGAAAACCTTACAATGAGTGCATGGCTAGCACTGATTGAAGCCATTCATGAATTTCCAAAAGATGCTCACTTGGAAACAGTATTGAGTGCAAAAGAAGCATTATTCAAGGGCTCAAGAGCGCAAAAAGATGAAGGCTGCATGTATTCAACTGAGACTAAGATGGTTGGAGGACAGGGACAAACCAACCTCCTATTTCTTCAATGCCATAAGTAAAAAACAAAGGGAGGTCACCACAGTTACCAAGGATGATAATGATCGGTTGGTCACGGGTAACTAGGAAATATCCAAGGTTTCCGCAGATCATCTGGCAAGAATAGTTAGCACTAGTCCTATTACTCCGAATGATTTTGACGAAAGAATGGAAGCCTTCCTGGGCAGCGTGCCAAGAAGAGTTAGCCCTCATAAAGAGATTGCATTGCAGAGACCTTTCTTAGAAGAAGAGATTAAATTCACACTGGTGCAGATGCCTAGAGACAAAGCTCCTGCTAGCCCAGACAGGATACTGACTAAGTTCTTCCAACACTTTTGGCAGGTATGCAAGAATGAAGTAGTAAGATTGATCCATTGGGTTTGTGCACAGGGTGAAATGCATCGATCTTTAAACACTGGAGTTATCAAACTAGTGCCAAAAGGCCATAACAGACTAAACCCGAGCCAGTGAAGACCACTGGCCATGCTTAACACTTAACACTATCTCTAAGTTAATAGCCAAGCTTCTTGCCAATAGAATCAAGCATATTCTCGGAGATTCATCCAAATCAATATAGATTCATAACAGGAAGAAACATAAAAGATGCAAAATTGAAAGACTTGATGGTGATACAATATGCAATGGGGCTAAATAAGAGGTATGGCATGCTAAACATGTACTTGGAAAAAGCATATGACAGGGTCACATGCAAATTTATCCTATGCATGATGCATAAGCTTGGTTTTAGAAGCAGATTTTGTGGAATGAACAAAATGTTGTTCACTAATGTTTGGGCGCGACAACATCCATGAATGGATATCACTTCCAAAATTCGAGCTATATAGACCGATGAGACAGGGCTGTCCCTTAGCCCCTCTGCTTTTTGCAATAACTACTAAACCCCTCTTGTGCCAAATAGATTATCAAATGATCAGGGGTCTTATCAAAGGTCTTAGAATGTCTGACAGTTCGGGATATTGTACGCAGTTTTTTGCGAACGATAACCTCACGATAACACAACTTTTCTGGAAGGCATAGAGACTAATGTTCTTAGGTTTATGGAGACTTTCAACGAGTTTGTTGTGCTTTCATACTCTAAGATTAACAGTAGTAAAACCAAAGCCCTTTGGTTAGCCTGGGATGCAAAGCCGGATTGGGCAATCAATATGCACATAAACTGGATACCTTTGGGATAGATCATTAGATATCAATGTCCTTTGGGTAATGGTGTGTCTTTGAGGAGTAAATTGGATTGGGATTACCAGAGAATTAGTGCCAAATTTGACAAATGGCAAGGTAAAACCTCTCTCCCTCATAGGAAAGACTACACTACCAAAGCATGTGCTCGAGTCACTAATGGTATAGGTCCTCTCTATTTTGCCTTTCTCATGCGCTTGTCTGAAGGAAATGGACATATGCATCACTAAGTTGATTTGGGAAGGTAGATGGTAGTCTTTCAAATCATTACTCCCAAAGAAGGAGGACTTGCACTTGTAAACATGAAGGAGGACTTGGACTTGGACTTGTGAACATGAAGGAGGACTTGGACTTGGACTTGGGCAGGCCATGTGAATAAGAGTTGGTGGAGAGGCGTCCAGATGCAGTGAATGAGCATGGTGATGCAGTGAATGAGCATGGTGCACACGTCATATAAATGGTGAAGACTGGGTCTATGGTGAGGCACGAGGGTGTGACAACAAGAGGTGAATAAAAAGGAGGGGAGGGATAGATGAACACAAATCCAAAGGTGTTTAATTGATAAAATGGCCCGCGCAGTTGCCCAGCTGAAGCGAGGGGAACCCCATGAAGCTTTGCAGCTCATTCAGCTCCCCCATAAACCCTCTGCAACCCCCGGCCGCGTCCTCGTCCGCATCACCACCCGCCCCGTCAACCCCACCGATCTCGGCACCACCCGCTCTGCCCGCCTCCTCACCCTCCCCCCCCACCTCCTCCCTCCTGTCATCGGCAGCGAGGGCTTCGGCATCGTCGAGGAGGTTCGTCGACTCTGTGTGTGTCTCCCTAGTCTCTGTCTCTCATCTCCCTCCTTCATCCTCCTCTACTCGCTTGTTTCTCCGACTCATACGCGCTTTTGGTTTCGTGGGTCCTCCAGATCGGCGCCGGTGTCACCAAATTCACGCCCGGTCAGCGCGTCATCCCCCTCGTTCGGTTCGAGTATTACAGCGCTGGACAAGGCTCTTGGCAAGATTACATTGCTCTGCGTGAAGAGCATGTTGTTGCGGCTCCAGATAGCCTCGATGATGAGACAGCTGCGCAATTCGTCGTCAACCCTTGGACGGCATATGGACTTCTTGATGACCTCGCCATTCCTAAAGGAGAATACGTTCTCCAGACAGCTGCAGGATCGGTTCTCGGCAGGTATATCATCTCCCGCGAAAGGCGGTGTTGCCTCAGGCCTCTATTCACAATTTCACACTACTCATTTGCTCTGTGTGTACAAATGTGCAGGCAACTTATTCAGCTAGCCAAGCACTGGGGTGTAAAGACAATCAATATCGTTCGAAGAGATAAATGGATGGACGAGCTAAAGATGCTTGGCGCAGATGAAGTGATTAACTCTGAGACGGAAGGTCAGTCTCAGGAGTCAGGATCTACACTCATGACTTGTGATTTGATTTACCCCTGCAACCCCTCTATGGAGGATATAGTACTTTTTCCCGAAATGATTGCTTTCTTTGCTCCTACGAAATAAGCGCAGTACTGTAAGGGGCCATAACTTTCAAAATGCTTAACAAGTTGAATAAATTCAAAAGGCCTGGAAGAAGAAGAGAGAGAGAGAAAGGGGGAGAAAAAAATAGGGAGAGAGAAAGGGGTACAGAGAAAGGGGAGAAAAAAATGGGGACCAAAATAGCAAAAAACCACATCATTTTGCCTTTCTTAAACAGAAACACCTTTACTAAAGCCTTCCCTCCTCACGCAAGGCCAAAAAGTACTCACCCTTCCAATATACTTATAGATTGACATGTTTTGCAGACATCGTTGAACGAGTCAAAGAAATTACAGGCGGGAAACTGGCTTATGCAGCGGTGGATGCTGTTGGCGGCTCACTCACCAAAGTGCGCTCTCTTTCTCTCTCTCTTTGCTATATTCTGTGGAATTTTATACTTCTAACAATTGAACCAGTATCCTGCTTTTCTTGCAATTTCTTACTGCATAGAAATTTCACTAAAGTGTAGCCTCATGGTGTCCCCAATATTCTGTATCTTCGAAGATGTGTGAGAAGGTGCACGCACATATTGAAGGCTTACTAACAGCATGCTCGTACGACAGGCTGTGGCGGCCAGCGTACGGGACGGTGGCAGAGTTTTCATTTATGGAATGCTCGCAGGTTGGGATGTCTCACTCAGCACGTTAGACCTGATCAGAGGAGTGGAGGTACGCGGGTGGGTGCTTCCAAACTACATTGCTGAAGGGGGAAAAGTAGCTCACGTGTCTGCAGAAGTGATGAAACTGCTAGAGGAGAAGGTTATCACACCCCTTGCAGGCAAGAAGTTTCCCTTGGAGGATTTCAAAGCAGCTATTGAAGAATCAGAAAAAGAGAGTCGTGGGGGAAAGGTTCTTCTCGTCAGCTGAAGAAGGGTGCTCGCCAAAGACTTGCATATCTGTGCGCTCCAATAGGTACGAATTGACCCGGTCTATATAAAGCCAAGTGTCATTCATTGATACTAAGGAACCTTAGGAAAGGTACATGTCATTAGTTCACATAGCCCGCTCCCTCGCACAGGTTTCCATGTTTTGAGCTTGACACTACTAATGCTACATCCATCTTCATAGGGATTCCAAACATGGAGTTACGCATCAATGAATGTTTATGTTTATGTTGAAGCTTTATTTTTTTTCTTCATAGAAGTCCTTAAGTGCCCATTGTAAGGGGCCTATATTTACAAGCACTCTTAAGAAGCCATTCTAAGAGCTTGTACATATGTAAGTGCCCTTGAATTTCAATTCATATGGAGCATTTTGGAATTTCAATTCATATGGAGCATTTTGCTAGCAATCTTGATGGTTCTTAAAGTGAGTGTGAATAGATCTTTAAACAAAGTACATTTATACAAGATCAAAACATTTTACTATTAGTGCTTGGAACATTCAAAAGATTGAGTTTGCTATGCAACTCAATGTGGCACCAAAAAAATGCATTAAGATGGCAAATGAAGATATCAAGATGATGTCTTCATTTGCTTGCTTAGATGAGACAAAGATCTTGTAATCTAGATGTAGAAGTATGTAACCTATATGCATTTATGGAATTGGGCAATGTTTCTTTTGAAACTTTGTATACGTCCACATGATTTCACACAATGGTATATTAATATAGAAATATGGGCTAATTAGACATTTGCACAATGTAGGAAGAACGTTTGTATCAAGCAAGGGGATTTCTTTGTACAACATTCATATTAATAATTTACTTTACCTTAGAGGAAAAGTATGCACATATCACTAATGGTAAATCATGGTTTGTCACTTCATTAGAGAAAAGGTTATGTTAATATATATGCGAGAAATGCTTCAAAGTCACTTAATTCATTTTTACACACCTATTCGTATTGAACATTTTAGGAAGAACAAAATATCACTTTCATTTGTTTAGATTTTGCGAGTGTGTATGACAAAAAATCCACTTTCGTCTTTCCTCAATGTAGCATTGTGACTATCATAGATAATTCTAAAGCATGTTACATTTTAAAAAAATTACTAGATTATGTAAATCCAACTTTTAAAATATATCGTATGGTCCCATAATAATTTAAATGCAACGTAAGAAGATTGACATTGTTTGAAGAATTGGCTCGACCTTCTTGTATATATAGCCATGGTACCATAGTCAATGTGGTCCTCTTTGAATCGCCTTTCGCATGAAAATGCCACTTATATGATCACAATGCATTCTACTTCTTATGCTATAATAAAAAAACTTTGACATTGTGAACATGCACATTTTAATTATCATGGAGATGGTCTGTAATAGCAAATTGTGACATTGTGAGCATGCACATTTTAATTATCATGGAGATGGTCTGTAATAGTAAATTGTTACAAGTACAAGTCAAATTGATAACGTAAGAAGTGTATAGTCAGATCCGATTCCCTTGCAAACTCCCACTCACACTCTCTCTGTCTCCCTATTGATCTTGATCTGATGAAGAGCTTCTTGTAGTCAATGATGTGACATGTTTTTGGGGATTTCTAAAATTACAAAATCATTCTTTGAAGCTTTTCCATAATCTAGAATATGATGCATGATAAAACAATTGTGTAGTCTTTGACAATCACTCATGTGGAGTAGGGATCTTAAAGGAATGCCTAGGGAACCTCTCGTCCTATTACTACTTCTAAGATCACTGCAAGCACAAACCATCCTCAAGTGTCGCTCTTGAGACTCCTAGATTGTCGCAATGTGTTTCCACGAGAAGGGAAAGGGGGAGAGGACATGGAAGAAGAGAGGGGAAGAGGGACAAGAAGAGGGGAATGAAGGGGGGTGGAGTGGCAAACATAAAAGCGCTACAAAGGAAACAAGAGCCTTCTGATTTTGTATGGCTCATTCTGAATTATAAGTCTAATATATTAAAAAGAGGAATAACATTACCAAAATATGATATGACAATAGTACAATGGTTCTCTCTCTCTCTCTCTCTCTCTCTCTCTCTCTCTCTCTTTCTCTCAATTGACAGTAGATGTGCTACTTAAGATAGTACTACATAGTATCACATAGTACTAACCAAATAGTACTAAGTAGTATGATATGACAGTAGTACAATGGTTTTCTCTCTCTCTTTCTCTCTCTCTATCTCTCTCTCTATCTCTCTCTCAATTAACAACAGAGGAGTTACTTAAGATAGTAATACATAGTACTAAATAGTACTAACCAAATAGTAATAAGTAATATGATATGACAGTATAACAAACTTAATATGAACTACAAAAATTACTACAATAGTACACAATCACCAAAAAATAGGGCTAATTGTATGATATGACAGCAGTACCTAAACAGTAATAATATAATAGTACACAATTAAAACTAATAGTACTAAAAACTGTTAAAGTTCCTCACTGCGAAGCATTCCCGAGAGAAACAAATAAGTCATGTTGTGAAAAGATTTGTTTGCTAACTCCACTATCACTACACTTGCACAAATTTTGGATTCCTTTTCTTTACCAGTAGATGCATATTCATTTGTCCCATTTAAACACTGGATTTTAAACATTTGTCCCATTTGTCCCATATTCACTTGGCATGAAAACACTTCCATTTAATCAATGTACTGACAAAAAACATACTTAACTTTTCAAAATTTTTTTGTGAAGACAAAATGCCTTTGTATTACAAAAAGTAGCCCTTTGGGGGGCAGTTAAAAATACAAAACGAGCACAAAAATATGTAAGAGCCATTGCAAAAATACATGCTCAGCAACAGTTCTTATAGAGAAATGTTTGCCAAGATTTGTTCGTGCACCTCCTGGGGTACATGATACACTGTTCTCTGGCCTTTAACCTTGTGCTTTGCTTGCAACATTTGGAACTTTATTGCCAACACCGCATCAGCATGTACTATAGCAGGAGGTGCATCTTTTAGTAATGCATAACTGCTTTTGCATTTTGGGATTTTTGCATAAAAGATTCCAGAAACCACTTGATTCCCAATGTTGAAGACATTACCCCAGCCATCCGTCTCTTGCTCTATGAGGACTGTTTTTTATTTTGAGTACGACACCACATAATAATCCTCATTATCTTCGTTTGTAGGGGACCAGAGTACTCCAAAATGGTCACCCATCTGAAGCATGTCAGCCCGCTGATCTCTATCCATCGTATATGTTACAGATTCCTTCTCCATGTCTGATGCAGTCTGCCCATTGATGGGCTCCAGATTTGGGCTCCAGCTTTGGGCTCCAGCTTGTTCAAGGTCCATGGACTTGCATGAGATAAATTGGTGCACTTATCCCATGTTTGATCCATGCAGAATGAACAAAAGCATGACAAATGTCTAAACAAGGCTTGTGTGGGATCTTTGTTACTAAAACCCAATATGTAGTGTGTTGAACGACTTCCTTTGATGGTCTGGCAGTTCCATGCTTTAGACCTGTCAACATCACCAACCTTTACTTCTATGAAGAGCCTTTGTTTAGAATCATCTCCCATCTTCCATGCCAACCATTCCACAACATCGTGTGCATTTTGTAGCTTTGCACCATTTACATCCAATTGCTCACTGGTTAGTGCACGCTTTATGACTGCACTAGCCCCATCATGTTCTCCCTTGCCATGACCGCTTCCAAAAAAGTTTCGCATCATCTGAATGCTAGTTAAAGAGCAATACCTAGCATAATAAAAAACAGCTATATTGCATTTTAAAATATGCAACATCTTCAACGTGATGTAGAAAATAAGGGGGCAGTGTCCAATGTCTTACCTTGCAACAAAGTAAAATGGGCGAGCGGCCTTGAACTAAGATGTTGCCCCATCTGACCAAACCCATTGTCTTTTAAACTTCAAGCCTTTAGACACCAATTATTGATGGTGGATCATAAAGCAATGCTGCATAAATAGTGTGTCATGTTCTTTGTCATCTGAAATGTAAAAGATGGATTGCTTTTTTATCTCGCTCGTCTCCTTCCAATAGCAAATATGAACCAAGATGGTCACTTGGTCATTATGGCAATGCATTGATTGAACCTCATTCTGCACTTTGAATGTATAGTTCTCTGCAAAACAACTGAAAGCACCACATCATCAGGAAAATTTGTGGTGCACTCTTTGAATTGAGAGTGTTGCCAGTAACTACGGAAGTTGTGAGTGATAAATACATTTAAGTGTTGCAAGTACTAAGGGATGATGATGGATGGAGGAGTTTCCTTGTATAAGAATTTTATTCTTTTCTTTGCATAACCTTTTCCTATATCCTCGGTGACATATTCATACGTCTTCCATCTTATCAATGCACCATTTGCATCATCCAACTCACATTGGCAAAACAACGGTTGTGGGCACTTGTCACATTTGCGCAATAAGCATTCAAGCTTGTGCCATTCAACATCCTCTTCCTTTGGACATACTGTGAAGATAATGGGAGAGAAGGAAGGAAGCTCACTTGCGGCTTTCTCACATACACAATGGGGGAATACACAGAAAGGTGGAGGCTGAAAACAGTTTTCCTCTTCTTAGTTGTGAAAGCCAAAAGAACTCTAGTACAAAGAAATAGAAGAACCCTATATGTGGGTCTCAAACCAACTTAACTAACTAAGGTGGCATACTAACTAAGCCACGAACTAGAGTAGATAAGGATAGCTGTCATCCAGCTATTATTCATGGGCGGTGTACCAACCGCATCTGTAGCTAACAAGTCGGTGACATAAACGCACAACGGTCACCTTGGCATATCACGAGTGGAGCTCGATATCTCAACACTCCCCCTCGAGCTCAATCCCAATTCCTGCACACCAAGCAGGTCTCTGAACTTGCGCAGATTCTCTGCGCCCAATGCCTTCGTGAATATGTCAGCTACCTGATCCTCTGTGCTGACATAAACTAGATCAATAAAACCTAGTAAAACCTTCTCCCGCACATAGTGATAATGCACCTCAATGTGCTTTGTTCTAGCATGATAGACTGGGTTATTTGCCAAGTGTATACTGCTCATGTTGTCATAATAAATGACAACTGGCCCATTTGTAGACTGATGCATATCATAGAGTAGCTTATGCAACCAAGCTACCTCACATGCAACCATTGCTGCACCCCTGTACTCAGCCTCTGTGCTCGACAAGGCAACTGTAGGCTGTTTCTTGCTGCTCCAAGTGACTACAGCACTCCCAAAAGAGAACACATATCCACTGGTAGATCATCTATCTGAAATACTACCAGCCCAATCAACATCACTGTATCCATGCAATTGTATCTGACCCCAGCCTCATAAAATAGTCCATACTGCAATGTGGACTTCACATACCTGAGTATGCGTCTAGCCGCATCCAAATGCGGTTTCCTTGGAGCCATAGCTCAAATCTAGCCTGGTAATAGTCATATAAATCAAACTTCCTACTATGCGTTTGTACATAGTAGGGTCTTCTAGAAGCTCACCTGCATCTGTGCTCAGCTTCACATTCTGCTCCTAAGGAACTGAAATAGGCTTACAGCCTATCATCCCATATTTGGATAGCATGTCCAATCCATACTGCCTCTGCAAGAGCCGTATCCCACTTGGTGATCTAATCACCTCAATGCCCAAGAAATAACGCAGCTCTCCCAAATCCTTCATCTCAAACTTCTACTTCAATAGCATTTTCACATGAAGGATATCTTCATCACTATCACCTGTGATGATCAAATCATCAACATAAATGACAAGCAGCATAATACCTTTCTCTGCTTTTCTCACATAAAGTGAGAAATCTGCCTTGGAAATCTGAAAGCCAATAGTGACAAGATACTGTCCTATCTTGTCAGACCATGCTCTAGGTGCTTGCTTCAAGCCATACAAGGCTTTCTTCAACTTGCAAACAAAATCAGGATGAACAGCATGAACATAACTTGGTGGCTGCTCCATAAATACCTCTTCTTGCAAATCACCATGCAAGAAGGCATTCTTTACATCCATCTGATGTAAAGACCATCCCTTTGATGCAGCCATAGCAATGACTGCTCTTACGGTTGCCATCCTTGCAACCGGACTGAATGTTTCTTCATAATCAATGCCATATGTCTGTGCATACCCCTTGACAACTAATCTTGCCTTGTATCTGTTCACAGAACCATCTGCATTGTGATTCACCTTATAAACCCACTTACAGCTAATCGCATTCTTGTCTTTAGGCAACGGCACCAATTCCCATGTAGCATTTGCTTCCAAGGCATCCATTTCTTCATCCATGGCTTTCTCCCATTTTTCTTTTCCTATGGCTTGCTCAAAAGAAGTGGGTTCTGGTTCCTGTATCACTTTGAACATATAGGCATAGTGAATGGCTGTAAATCCATCATATTTTAGCCTATCCACAGGATACCTAGCTCTGGTAGACCTGCGCAAAATAGGCTCACTTCCAGGTGCTTTCAAAACATCCCTGGTCTTCCTTACTCCAGGTGTAACAACATAAGGAATACCCAACTCATCATCAATGCTCTGTTCTGAGCCACTGGATTCACCATCCACATAAGACTGACCTGCATTCACATCAAACATGGGCTGATCTACCTTCTCTTTTCCTTTTTGTGATACCTGCTTACCACTATCTGCATTGCTTTGAGGAGATTCTCCTGATCTCAATCTGCCTGTCCATGGCGAAGTATGTGAACCACTGCTAGAGGACAATACAGGGCCACTAATATTTTGTGATTGCTACTCTGAATTCTGTGCAGCATTACCATTTTGTGCATCTACATCAATTATCACATTTACTGGTTTATACCAGCTACTCATCTCATCAAAAACAACATCTCTGCTCACTGTAAACTTATGAGTAGAAGGGTTATGGCATCTATTCCCTTTCTGTTGTAGAGAATAACCAATAAAGATGCACTTCTCAGGTTTTGGATCCAACTTGGACCTCAACTCATCTGGTACATGAACATAGGCAATGCAACAAAAAATTTTCAAATGAGAAATATCTGGTTTCCTACCAGTATACATCTCCTCTGGCATCATGCCATGTATTGCTGCAGTGGGAGTCATGTTCATTATGTAAACTGCTGTAGCAACTGCTTCAGCCCAATAATAATATGGAAGGTCTTTTTCATTTAGCATGGCCCAAGAAACCTCTCCAATATGCCTGTTTTTCCTTTCTGCAAGTCCATTTTGTTGTGGGGTATGACTGCATGAATATTGCTGCTTTATGCCATGCTCCTGCAGGAACCTTGCAAACTCATTTGAGAGGTACTCTCCCCCTCCATCTGACCTTAGGCATTTTATTTGCAGGCCTGTTCCTTGACCGTGATGTGAAGTCTTGGTACTACATACTCCATTGGCATAACTGCCTCCACCTCAAAGGCTAAGCTGAAGGGGGTATAGTTCGTTGCCACCATGTAAGACATTTGATAGGCCCACAATGCTTTGATGAGCTTGTGCTCCCAATCAGTATGACTAGCTTGACTCTGTAAAGTCTAATCTTGTAGCATGTTTTGTTCAAGCTCTCAGCCATGCATTTTCCTTGGGATAGTATGGAGTCAACTTCCTATGCATGATCATGAGTTAATTAGTTAGGATCGCTCTAATTTCATTGAGGAAATGAGTTCCTGGATCGCAGACTAATTCCAAGGGACACTTGAACCGTGTAATGACTTGTTTGTATAAAAATTTAGCTGTGGATAGCGCATTTTCTTTCCTTGTAGCTCACCCCTCCACCCATTTGGTGAAATAATATGTGGCCAAGATAACGTATCTGGCCCTTGTTCCTTTAGCTACCGGTCTTATTGGACCAATAAAATCTATGCCCCATTTCTCAAAGGGCTGATCGGTTAGTATTCTCATTAGGGGCATCATGTCGGCTTTATGTGGGATTTACACTCTTTGGCAGGGATCGTATCGCTTGATAAACTCGGCTGCATCTTTGAAGAGAGTTGGCCACCAGTTGTAACACTTTACGTGCCGTAACATCAATCGATGAAGTGACCGCCTGCTATCTTGGAATGGGCTTCTTCGAGTACGTCTATATATTCATGTTTGCACACAAATCTGGGCATGATGCCATCCTTGCCCATGTGCTACAGTTGGCCTGCAATTAGCTAATATGGTGCTGCATCCTTAATGAGTTTGTGGGCTCTGTCCCTCTTGAGGAATTTGTTCAGAGGCAACCCAGTTACCAAGTAGTGGCCAATGTCAGCTACCCATTCTGAAATTATGTCAATGAGAAATAGGGGAGCATCTGGGAGGTCATCCTCATTGGAGCTTCCCCATTGGGAAGCCTTAAGAGGTGGTTGGCTAGGATGTGGGTCTTTCCTTTACGCATTGTGATTGTGTAGTCAAGCTCCAAAAGGATTAGCATCCACCTTGTGATGCATCCTGTCATGCAAGGCTTGTTAACCAAATACATTAATGCTTGATAATCAACAAAAAAGACAAACTTGTTGGATAACAAGTAATGCATGAACTTCTTAACTGCGTAAACCATGTCCAAGCCTTCCCTCTCTGTTGTTGTGTAATTAACCTCAACAGTGTTTAATTGCCGCGACTGGCAAAGTACAATGGGTAGTCCAAGTTGTACTCCCTGGGTTGGCTAACACACATCCGAGCATCTAGTAAGTGTTGTTTCTCTAAGGCTAGCTATGTATATGTTTCCTTATAAGAAGGCAGATATGTGAGGCCTTGGGTTTGCATTGGCTTGTTTACATCTGAGTACGGGGCATACTCGGATCATCCTGAGAAGGGGCTTCTCTGGAGGTAGAGGAGGTAGCGAGGGTGGATGTCTCCTCATATGAACCATCTTGGATGAGCACTTGGTTCATTCCTTCACCCACCCTAGTGACCTTCTTGGACCTGGTCTGTGGGGTTTGGGGTGCCTCGGGATTTTGCAACATAGACGTTCTATCCTTCCTTGCCTACTTCTTCATTTCCTTGCCTATGGCACTTGCCTACATCCTTGTGATGACCTTCAAGGGCACTATCACTACTTGAATTTGTTCCATACTTAGCAAAATGACGCTAGTACTCTTGGGCAGGGTAGTCGGAGTTGCTGGTCTCCTCAGGGTGCAATCCTTGAATAAATTCTCCACTCCGTACCCAGCACACAAGTTCATGGGACCTCTTTTGGGTGGAACCACTGAGGTAAGATCCCTATATGGGTAGTCCTTTAGAAAATGCGGCCCTTGGCATTTAAAGCATGCACTGGAGGGTTTTATGAGCCCTTATACGAGCATTCGCTTGCCCTGAGTTGACCTTGGCATGTATAGCATTGGATTGGGGCTTCATACCACAGAGTTCATGTCTCTTGCCCTCGTGATCATAGGTATTTTTGGAATACTGGGACATGTTGATCCTCATGTAAGAGGTAGTGACTTATGATGCCACTTCCCTCCTCATAAGGGTAATAGTTGAGATGTCCATGATCATGTTCTGCCTCCTCCCAATCATTGGGTAGTTCTTCCACCCATACTTGGTTGACTAGAGTTATACGAGATAGGGGTGGTTGCAGGTCTAGTATGGGTGGTGGTAAGGGAGCCTGTTATGCCCTATATTTCCTTGGATTGGCTAGACGGGCTCGTGAATTCATTGGGTTGGGCGGGGCCTAAGTAGAAAAATTCGAATTTGTGATTCAAAAAATGCAGGAAAATCACTCGAATGATTCGAATGAAGGAAAAAATCGGGTTAAAAAGCGGTGACACATCACGTTTTTTACACACTTTTTACATAAATCAACACATCATCCCTACATATTCATACGAATAGATTTTATTCATATGAATAAAGTATTTGTACGAATAAACCTGTATTAGGACGAATATGTGGCTACATTTTTGTATATAAGCTCACTGTTTGCCAGTGTCTCTTATCTCACGCTTGGTTCCCCAGCCGAGCATAAGAGATCAAACAAGGAAAAGAAGAAGAAAGGTCCTCAAGGTTGTGAAAGCAATCTAGAAGGTCTAAAATAAGATGGATTTTTTGTTAGGGAGCTTTAGGATCTCATTTTGAGTTCCTAAGATCTCTTGTGAGGTTTTTGGTTTTCGTCTTTGTTTCTTTGTTTGTGGGAGTTCTAGGTTCTCTTTATTGAGTTCCTTTGATCTCTTGTGAGAAAAGTGTCTTAGATATTTTTGTGTTTGAAATTTATTTGTGGGAGTTCTAGGATCTGCTTATTGAGTTCCTTAGATCTCTTGTGAGATAAATTTATTTGTGGGAGTTTGAGGACCTCCTTGTTGAGTTTCTTAGATCTCTTGTGAGAAATGTGCTTGTTTTTGTTTCTATGAAATTTGTTTGTGGGAGTTCTAGGATCTCCTTGTTGAGTTTCTTAGATTTCTTGTGATAAGTTTTTTGTACGTGGGAGTTCTAAAATGTCCTTGTTGAATTCCTTAGATCTCGTGATAAGATTTTTGTACGTGGGAGTTCTAGGATCTCCTTGTTGAGTTCCTTAGATCTCTTGTAAGAAATGTGCTTGTTTTTGTGTCTATGAAATTATGAAATTTTTTTGTGGGAGTTCTAGGATCTCCTTGTTGAGTTCCTTAAATCTCTTGTGAGAATTTTTGTATGTGAGAGTTCTAGGATCTCCTCGTTGAGTTCCTCAGATCTCTTGTGAGAAATATGATTTTATTTTGTGTTTGTATTCTCACACTTTCTTTGAATGAATATTTAATATTCTTTCAATAGAATGTGAAAGAATACAAAGAGTTTTAAAGGTTCATGAATTGAAAGTTTTAAAGGTTATTAGAAGACTTGTCTCATTCTTACACTTTCTTTTAAATGAATATTTGATATTCTTTCAATAGAATGGGAATGAATGATTTTTAATTTGAGTGTATTCTTTGAATAAAAATGAATCCATGTCTCTTTTTATTACTCATTCTTTCACTTTCTTTTGAATGAATATGTAATATTCTTTCAATAGAATATGAATGAATGATTTTCAATTTGAGTATATTCTTTCAATAGAAATGAATCAATGTCTCTCAATTTTTATTACTCATTCTTACACTTTCTTTTGAATGAATATTTCATATTCTTTCAATCGAACGTGAATGAATGACAATTAATATATTGCATTCTTGAAAGTGTTTTTTAAAGGATATGTGTTGTTTTCGATAAAATATGTATTGTAGTATGTTTCTATTGCATACTCAAATTATTTTTTTTGCATTTTGTTTTTTTGCAACTTCAAAAGCATGGTGCGCGGCAAGATTTGGTCATATGTGATGGAGATACAAAAAGTACATGCCTTGGTCTCTTTCATGCAGTGTAAATATTGTGGACACAAGTTCACAGGTTGTTCTACTCGCATCAAGCAACATTTTCTCAGAATAGGCAGTGATGTTGAAGCTTGCACATGCACTCCGTCTGATGCAAGTCATATTTAGAGAAAGTGAAGAAAGTGGTTAATCCGACCCTGATAAGGAATTGTCCAAGTCAACAAGATGTGAGCACTGAGGTTGATGAGACTGTTGAAGGAGAAGCACCAATAAATGTGAGAAGTGTATCCATACATCAAGGTGATGTAGATTTGCTAGCAAGCGGGTCACAGGTGAGTTTTGATGCGACTAATGCCTGTCAGGTAAAGAAGAGAAAAAAGGGAGAACAATCTTCTATGGAGGATGGATTTCTTCGGCAACAAGTGCATGAAGAGCACTTAAGATGGATAGAAGCATTTGTTAAAAATGGTATACCATTCAATGTCATGAGAGATGAGACATTTTGTAATGCCTTGAAATCATGTGCTAGACCAGGATTTATTTTGTTGGATTATAATAAAATGCATACAGATCATCTTGATAGAGTTAAACAAACTGTGGCGGACTGCTTGAAAAAAAAGATATTGGATTTTATTCCTACATATGGGTGCACTCTTGCTTTTGATGGATGGACTAGCAAGCAGGCCAGACCCTTGATAAATGTAATGTGCATTACTCCCTTTGGGAGAACTATATTTTGGAGAGTATTGATACGTCTCTAAAAGAAAAAACTTCAGCATATATTGTAAAAATATACGAAAGAGCAATTTGTAAAGTTGGTGGCAGTGAAAATGTTACTACATTAGTAACAGGATAATGCATCAAATTACAAGACCGCAAGTGAGATGGTCATGGAAAAATATCCCACTCTGACTTGGGTGCCATGTGGTACTCATACTCAACTTATTATTGAAGGATATTGGACAATTGCCATTTGTGCAACCAGTACTGCAAGATCCTAACGTCGTAGTGAGTTTTATAAAGAGTCATCAATACCTGCATGCAGTATTCAGAGAGTACTCTGTGAAGCAACTAAGGCAATTTCGTCAAACTAGATTTGCCACTTCTTTTCTAGTTCTTGCTAGATTGTTGGAAGTGCATCAAGTTTTAGTCAAGTCTGTTGTTGATAGACAATGGGCGAATTGGACTGAGAAAAAGATGCAGTACGCAATACCAGGCAGTAAATGTTTGCATCTTGTACAATCATAAAAAATGTAGAAAGAATAAAAGAGGGTGTGGAGCCATTTGTAATAGTATTGAGGATGGTTGACGTTGATGCCTTTGTTATGGGTAAAGTGTATTGGAAGATGTCAGAAGCAATATGATAAGTTAAAGAATCCGTGCGCTTTGCACCTAGGGAAAGGCAACAAGTGGTATATTTGCCTAATAAGAGATGGAAGCAAATGCACACTCCTTTGCGTGGAGCTATGTCTGCGGTACATCCACAATATCAAATGCATACTCAATCACAGAATCCTGAAGTCATAAGTAACTTTCTAAAGGTATGTGAAAACTTGCTTCCGGGAGATCAAGGCAAACTGGCCTACCAACAACGAGTGAGGTATACGAATTGCGAAGGCTCTTTTGGAGATCCTTGGAATCTTGATGCTATTAAGAAGAATATTGCACCTACTTGGTGGAAGGAATATGGTGGAGAGACATTGGAGTTGCAACATGTTGCAACTCGTGTGCTCTCTGTTGCTACATCATCAGGTGCATGTGAGCGAAATTGGAGTGCATACGATTTTATTCATTCTAAGAGACGAAATCACTTAAAGCCATCAAGAGCTGCAGATTTGGTATTTTGCTTTAGAAATCTACAATTGTTGAAAGGATTTAATGTTGTGGCTAGGGCAGCAAGCGAAGCCGCTATAATGAGAATTGCTGGATAATGATTGACTACAGAATTAGTTTGTTGAGGGTGCATTCAGCAAAGAGGAAGAAGAGCTTGAGCTACTCAGTGACAACAGTGAACTCGAAGAGATAGACAATATTGTACTTGTGTTGAATGCAATATAGAGTGTTGTATGTTATACATGAGGGGATGGATAGGAGAATATGATAGGTGATAGAAGCGGTGGATGAAGCTCTAATTATATAGGATGGTATGTTGTATGCGAGGGGATGGATGGGAGAAGGGAAGAGCGCATATGCTCGTATCCATCTCGTCTCCTTTTTTACTTGAAAGCTAGAACCTTGTGGGCTACAAAGCCAAAACACTGCGAATTGTGGTTAGTCGAGCTGTGGGAGCAAAAGTATCCTGATAATCAAAACCATAAACCTGTGCGAATCCTTTTGCCACGAGCCGGCCTTGTACTTATCCAACGTGCCGTCGGACTTGTACTTGGTCTTGTACACCCACTTGGTGCCGATTACCTTGCATTTTGGTGGTCGATCCACAAGGTCCCAACTGTTGTTCTTCATTATGGAGCCATACTCCGACTGCATAGCCTCCATCCACCTATCATCACCCTGTGCCTCTTCAAGACACTTGGGTTCTTCAGCACGGATCACCTCTATCATCAATGATGGGATATCTCAAGGTGTATGCCCCAGGCACACCTTGGGTTCTATGTGTGTGTGCTAGAGGCATAGTTAGGTGCCCATAAGCATTGTTAGGTGGTGGTAGATGCCACATAGGATGATTGAGAGATTCTAGGAGTTGATTGAGGAGATGATTGAGGAGATGATTGTGGAGCTTGGTGGCTCATGTAGAGGTGCCTACATATGGACCTCACCCTTCTTCATTCTATAAGCATTCTCTTGTTTTGTGTTCAGCTTCATGCTTTCCTTTCACTTCTTCAACATGGTATCAGAGCACTATGATCCTCCTTGAGCCCATTTATGCCATGTCATCTTTTTCTTCTTCTTCTTCTTATGCCATTTTCCTCTTTCCTTCCAAAATTTTGTGTGATCTTGTTCTCTACCTACAAGCAACCATTCCCAGAGTCCTTCTGGCTAGAGAGACCCTTTATATGGGCGACCTTCCACGTCAGAGCAATTAGGGAATGGTGCCCACAGACCCGTGCAACAACTACCTTCTTCCTGACGCCATTTCGTGCAATACGACTTGCTGGAGCGGCTATGGCGACATGACACGGCATTTCACCTTTCCTCTTCAGTGGCTCTTCTCTAGTATACCAGCTTTATTTCTACCTAAAAAGCCCTCTTTTCTTTGCCTTGAAGAGTGAGATACAAGCCCTCCAAGATCAGGCCTCTGTTTTGGACAGTTTTGACAGTGTTGTGAGTTTGGTGCTACATTAGATGCTACTTTGGCATTTTTGATACTTTAAAGTGTTGAATAGCATCAGTACAATTGTGGCTACAACTTTCCTTTAGGTTGCTATACCTAGATTTGCTTGGAATACTTTCATTTAGCCACCTCTATGAAGCATGCAAGTTGAAGCATTATTTCCATTATGACTTTTATTATGGAATTTGGTTACAAGTCTTTGCTACACCAAATGCTTGTACTTTGAAGCTTTTCAGCTTTTTCTAGCCTTGTAAGAGAGTAGACACTACCCATTTTGGGTTAGACCCTCTCATGGCTACCTTCTTGAATATTGATAAGTTCAATGGTAAAGGCTTTCACACATGGCAGATGAAAGTTAAGTTTGCATTGATGAGGGAAAACCTCTGGGGGCTTGTCAAACCTGCTTCAACTTCTTCTTCAACAGCCTCTAATGCTGGAGAATCCTCAGCTCCTACACGCCCGGCACGAGATCCTGCTAGAGAGGAGAAAGCTTATGGCATTATTGCTCTTGGCTTAGGAGATGACTATATTCATCACATTTTTGATTTGGAGTCTCCTTCTAAAGCTTGGCAAAAGCTTGACATTCTTTTTGGTGCTAGCTCTCACATCTCAAAATTGTCACTTAAGATTGCTTTCTTTGAATTGAAGATGGCTAGTGGCACTCCCTTGGCTGCCCATGTCAATCACATGTGGAGTCTTATGACTCAACTTGCTTCTATCAACTCTCCAATCACTACCGATGATGCAATGGCAGTATTGCTCAAAAGTATGCGTGAAGATTATGATCATGTTGTCACCACATTGAAAAATCTTCCTAATCCTACTCTTGAAAGTCTTATTACTACCCTTCAAGAAGAAGAAAGGCACAAGGAACTCCAGAGAGGCAATGACATAGCCTATGCCATAAAAACTCAAATGGGCAAGTTTCAACCTTGCAAACATTGTGGGAAGACTAATCACCTCTCAAAAGATTGCTTCAAGATCAATCCTTGCAAATATTGTGGCAAAAACAATCACCATGAAAAGTTTTGTAAGGCAAAAAAGGAAGCAACTACAAAATCAGAAACTGCCAATTTACTTTTAGTTGATGTGCCTCCACAAGATGAGGCCTCCTATGATGATTATGCTTTTTGAACCATCTCCACATATGCTTCAGATCTCTCTTTTATGTTGAGTCAAGGTACTCTGCCTGGATAGTCCTCCAAAATAAATGGAATAAACTATTGTGTTCTTTGTAAACACCTCTGGTCACCATATGATGTAGGCCATGTGTATGTGTTTAGCTCCATGGTACCTCCTTCAGACATTATGTGCATGTACATGCAGGGGAGATAACCATTGGAGGGTCTTATGTATCCCTTTTGTTTGACTTCACACCCTTGGGAACACTTGCTAGCATGAGATCCTAGCCATAGATTTATCCTTGACCACCATGAGATGGCTTGAGATACTATGTGACTAGATGTATCCTTGACATAGCCTGAGGCATTCCCTTGAGGGGGGGTTTGATGGGATATCTCAAGGTGTATGCCACAGGCACACCTTGGGTTCTATGTGTGTGTGCTAGAGGCACAGTTAGGTGCCCATAAGCACTGTTAGGTGGTGGTAGATCCCACATAGGATGATTGAGAGATTCTAGGAGATGATTGAGGAGATGATTGTGGAGCTTGGTGGCTCATGTAGAGGTGCCTACATGTGGACCTCACCCTTCTTCGTTCTATAAGCATTCTCTTGTTTTGTGTTCAGCTTCATGCTTTCCTTTCACTTCTTCAACAATCAAAGCGTAGTTGACCAAGTGTTCCTGCGCCCTTCTTTGCTCCTCTAATCTCTTGGACCGGCGGTGTTTGGATGGTTCCTCCTTAATACTTGAAGATTCTCTACTGTCCAAAAGTTGCTGTACCCACTTTGGGAATGGTTGTTGCCGTTGCCGTTGTGGTTCTGCAGGCTCTTCTTCCTCTTCTTTATCTTGAATCCTCCCAAGCACCGTTGGGGGAGTTTGGTCTGCTGTTGGTGGTTGTACTGGATGGATATCCTGGTCCTGGTTGTCTGGGAAGGAGCATCCTCCTCCAATTGATGCGGCTATTCTGAGAAGACCACATCGCGACTTACTATTACCTTCTTGGTAACATGATTATAGAGATGGTAACCCTTCGCCTCTTCACTGTAGCCCAAGAAAATACACTTTCGGCTCTTCAGTTCCTATTTGGTCCTGTTAGCATCAGGGACATGCACAAAACAGTCGCATCCAAAAACTCTAAAATGTGCAGCTGAAGGTTTCTTACCAAAAAAGGCTTGCTGTGGAGTAATCCCGTTCACAGCCTTCGTGTAGCTACGATTTAGAATGTAAACTACCGTGTTACATGCTTCAGCCCAGAAAGTCTTTGGCAAATCTTTCCCTTTCATCATACTCCTGCCCATTTCGTAGATGATGCGCATCTGGCGCTCTACTACTCCACTTTGTTGTGATGTATGTGGCGGGGGTTTTTGCCTCTTGATCCCATGACTTTTGCAGTAACTTTTGAATTCACTTGATGTGAACTCACCACCTCTGTCTGATCTCAACTTCTTCACCTTCCTCCCCGTTTCTTTCTCGACCATTACATGCCATTCTTTGAACTTACTAAAAGCCTCATCTTTAGTCTTCAAGAAGTATATCCATATCCTTCTACTGTAGTCGTTGATTAGCGTCATGAAGTAGTAAGAACCACCCAAAGCTTCCGTCTCCATCTTTTCGCAGAGGTCCATGTGAACGAGCTCTAGAGGAGCCTTTGCCCTGCTAGCCTCTTTAGGAAAGGGCTGCCGATGCTGCTTGCCCATCATGCAAGCTTCACATACATTGGGCAGATTTGTAATTTCTGGTACTTCAGAGCCCATAGCTTGCAGAAGGAGTTCCGCTTGGTAACACTAATCAAGAGCTAGCCCACCGGTTGGCGCTTCACGTTCGAAGGAGGAGGTCGTGGGTTCGAGTACCTGTGCGGCTATGCAGAGAGTCTTTTGTGAGTGCCCGCGACCAAGAGAGATACTATATAACTAAGTGTCTAGTCTTGGTTACACTAACCGAGACTAGAGCACTTGGCTAGCCCAATGTTAGGATCTGTGTGTATGAGGCTGGAGGTCCTGAATTAGATACTCTACACGGGTTAACTCATTTTCTTCGACAATCCGCTATCTTTGGAGGCACCGCCATTTCATTTTGGTAGTTCTGCTAATTCAGCCCCGACTAAATTTAGTTAGTCCGAACTAGCCACAGTTGGGGCTTTTGGAATTTGATTTCACGGGCGTGTTTCTCTGCATGTCTTGAGGTTCTTGAGGAAGCAGGCAGGAAATCTTTTTGCTGCAAGGCACTCCAACAAGATTTGGTGACGGAGAGCTTCTTTAGAGCCAATAGCTTGCAGAAGGAGTTCGGCTTGGTTACACTAATCAAGAGCTAGCCCAGTGGTTGGCAATTCACGTTCGAAGGAGGAGGTCGTGGGTTCGAGTACCCGTGCGGCCGTGCAGAGAGTCTTTTGGGAGCGCGCGCGACTAAGAGAGATACCATATAACTAAGTGTCTAGTCTTGGTTACACTAACCGAGACTAGAGCACTTGGCTAGCCCAACCTTAGGCTCTGCGCGTATGTGGCTGGAGGTCCTGAATTCGATACTCTGCACGGGTTAACTCATTTTCTTCAAGAGTCTGCTATCTTTGGAGGCACCGCCATTTCATTTTGGCAATTCTGCTAATTTAGCCCCTACTAAATCTAGTTAGTCCCAACTAGCCACATTTGGGGCTTTTGGAATCTGATTTCACGGGCATGTTTTTCCCATGTCTTGAGGTTCTTGAGGAAGCAGGCAGGAAATCTTGTTGAGGAAGCTATGGGCTCTGAAGATGCTCTCCGTCACGTAAAGCTTTAGGTGACGGAGAGCATCTTCAGAGCCCATATCCCATGTCTTGAGAGTATTGGTTACACTAACCAAGACTAGAGCACTTGGCTAGCCCAACATTAGGCTCTGCACGTATGAGGCTGGAGGTCCTGAATTCGATACTCTGCACGGGTTAACTCATTTTCTTCGACAGTTTGCTATCTTTGGAGGCACCGCCATTTCATTTTGGCATTTCTGCTAATTTAGCTCCGACTAAATTTAGTTAGTCCCAACTAGCCATAGTTGGGGCTTTTGGAATTTGATTTCACGGGCATGTTTCTCCACATGTCTTGAGGTTCTTGAGGAAGCAGGTAGGAAATCTTTTTGTTGCAAGGCACTCCGACAAGCTTTAGGTGACGAAGAGCTTCTTCAGAGCCCATAGCTTGCAGAAGGAGTTCCGGTTGGTTACACTAATCAAGAGCTAGCCCAGCGGTTGGCGCTTCACATTCGAAGGAGGAGGTCATGGGTTCGAGTACCCATGTGGCTCTGCAGAGAGTCTTTTGGGAGCGCTCGTGACCAAGAGAGATACTATATAACTAAGTGTCTAGTCTTCGTTACACTAACCGAGACTAGAGCACTTGGCTAGCCCAACGTTAGGCACTGCGGGTATGAGGCTAGAGGTCCTGAATTCGATACTCTGCACGGGTTAACACATTCTCTTTGACAGTCCACTATCTTTGGAGGCACCACCATTTCATTTTGGCAGTTCTGCTAATTTAGCCCCGACTAAAGTTAGTTAGTCCCAACTAGCCACAGTTGGCGCTTTTGGAATCTGATTTCACGAGCATGTTTGTCCAATGTCTTGAGGTTCTTGAGGAAGCAGGCATGAACTCTTGTTGCTGCAAGGCAATCTGAGAAGCTTTGGGTGACGGAGAGCTTCTTCAGAGACCATAGCTTGCAGAAGGAGTTCTGCTTGGTTACACTAATCAAGAGCTAGCCCAACGGTTGGCGCTTCACATTCGAAGGAGGAGGTCGTGGGTTCGATTACCCGTGCAGCTGTGCAGAGAGTCTTTTGGGAGCGCCCGCGACCAAGAGAGATACTATATAACTAAGTGTCTAGTCTTGGTTACACTAACCGAGACTAGAGCACTTGGCTAGCCCAACGTTAGGCTCTGCGCGTATGAGGTAGGAGGTCCTGAATTCGACACTCTGCACGGGTTAACTCATTTTCTTCAATAGTTTGCTATCTTTGGAGGCACCGCCATTTCATTTTGGCAGTTCTGCTAATTTAGCGCCGACTAAATTTACTTAGTCCCAACTAGCCACAGTTGGGGCTTTTGGAATCTCATTTCACGCGCATGTTTCTTCCCATGTCTTGAGGTTCTTGAGGAAGCAGGCAGGAAATCCCTTTGCTGCAAGGCACTCTGACAAGCTTTAGGTGACGGAGAGCTTCTTCAGAGCCCATAGCTTGCAGAAGGTTCCGTTTGGTTACACTAATCAAGAGCTAGCCCAGTGGTTGGCGCTTCACGTTGGAAAGAGGAGGTCGTGGGTTCAAGTACTTGTGCGGCTGTGCGAGAGTCTTTTGGGAGCGCCCGCGACCAAGAGAGATACTATATTATAAGGTGTCTAGTCTTGGTTACACTAACCGAGACTAGAGCACTTGGCTAGCCCAACGTTAGGCTCTGCGCGTATGAGGCTGGAGGTCCTGAATTCGATACTCTGCACGGGTTAACTCATTTTCTTCGACAATCCGCTATCTTTGGAGGCACTGCCATTTCATTTTGGCAATTCTGCTAATTTAGCCCCGACTAAATTTAGTTAGTCCCAACTAGCCACAGTTGGGGCTTTTGGAATCTGATTTCACGATCATGTTTCTCCACATGTCTTGAGGTTCTTGATGAAGCAGGCAGGAAATCTTTTTGCTGCAAGGCAATCCGACAAGCTTTAGGTGACGGAGAGCTTCTTCAGAGCCCATAGCTTGCAGAAGGAGTCCACTTGGTTACACTAATGAAGAGCTAGCCCAGTGGTTGGCGCTTCACGTTCGAAGGAGGAGGTCGTGGGTTTGAGTACCCGTGCAGCTGTGTAGAGAGTCTTTTGGGAGCGCCCGCGACCAAGAGAGATACTATATAACTAAGTGTCTAGTCTTGGTTAGACTAACCGAGACTAGAGGACTTGGCTAGCCCAACGTTAGGCTCTGCGCGTATGAGGCTGGAGGTCCAGAATTCGATACTTTGCACGGGTTTAAGTCATTTTCTTCGACAGTTTACTATCTTTGGAGGCACCGCCATTTCATTTTGGTATTTCTGCTAATTTAGCCCCGACTAAATTTAGTTAGTCCCAACTAGCCATAGTTGGGGCTTTTGGAATCTGATTTCATGGCCATGTATCTCTGCATGTCTTGAGGTTCTTGAGAAAGCAGGTAGGAAATCTTTTTGCTGCAAGGCACTCCGACAAGATTTAGGTGATGGAGAGCATCTTCAAAGACCATAGCTTGCAGAAGGAGTTCCGCTTGGTTACACTAATCAAGAGCCAGCCCAGCAATTGGCGCGTCACGTTCGAAGGAGGAGGTCGTGGGTTCGAGTACCCATGCGGCTGTGCAGAGAGCCTTTTGGGAGCGCCCATGACCAAGAGAGATACTATCTAACTAAGTGTCTAGTCTTGGTTACACTAACCGAGACTAGAGCTTTTGGCTAGCCCAACGTTAGGCTTTGTGTGTATGAGGCTGGACGTCCTGAATTCGATACTCTGCACGGGTTAACTCATTTTCTTCGACAGTCCGATATCTTTGGAGGAACCGCCATTTCATTTTGGCAGTTTTGCTAATTTAGCCCCGACTAAATTTAGTTAGTCCCAACTAGCCACAGTTGGGGCTTTTGGAATCTGATTTCACGGGCATGTTTCTCCCATGTCTTGAGGTTCTTGAGGAAGCAGGCAGGAAATCTTGTTGCTAGAAGGCAATCCAAGAAGCTTTGGGTGATGGAGAGCTTCTTCAGAGCCCACGACCAAAAGAGATACTATATAACTAAGTGTCTAGTCTTGGTTACACTAACCGAGACTAGAGCACTTGGCTAGCCCAATGTTAGGCTCTGCGCGTATGAGGCTGGAGGTCCTGAATTCGATACTCTGCACGGGTTAGCTCATTTTCTTCAACAGTCCGGTATCTTTGGAGGCACCACCATTTCATTTTGACAGTTCTGCTAATTTAGCCCCGATTAAATTTAGTTAGTCCCAACTAGCCATAGTTGGGGCTTTTGGAATCTGATTTCATGGGCATGTTTCTCCGCATGTCTTGAGGTTCTTGAGGAAGCAGGCAGGAAATCTTTTTGCTGAAAGGCACTCCGACAAGCTTTAGGTGACCGAGAGCTTCTTTAGAGCCCATAGCTTGCAAAAGGAGTTCCGCTTGGTTACACTAATCAAGAGCTAGCCCAGCAGTTTGCGCTTCACGTTCGAAGGAGGAGGTCGTGGGTTCGAGTACCTGTGCAGAGAGTCTTTTGGGAGTGCCCGCGACCAAGATAGATACTATATAACTAAGTGTCTAGTCTTGGTTACACTAACCGAGACTAGAGCACTTGGGTAGCCCAACATTAGGCTCTACGCGTATGAGGCTGGAGGTCCTGAATTCGATACTCTGCACGGCATAACTGACTTTCTTTGACAGTCCGCTATCTTTGGAGGCGCCACCATTTCATTCTGGGAGTTCTGCTAATTTAGCCCCGACTAAATTTAGTTAGTCCCAACTAGCCACAATTGGGGCTTTTGTAATCTGATTTCACGGGCAAGTTTCTCCGCATGTCTTGAGGTTCTTGAGGAAGCAGGCAGGAAATCTTTTTGCTGCAAGGCACTCCGACAAGCTTTAGGTGACCGAGAGCTTCTTCAGAGCCCATACCTTGCAGAAGGAGTTCCGCTTGGTTACACTAATCATGAGCTAGCCCAGCGGTTGGCAATTCACGTTCAAAGGGGGAGGTCGTGGGTTCGAGTACCTGTGCAGCTGTGCAGAGAGTCTTTTGGGATTGCCCGCGACCAAGAGAGATACTATATAACTAAGTGTCTAGTCTTGGTTACACTAACCGAGACTAGAGCACTTGGCTAGCCCAACGTGAGGCTCTGCGCGTATGAGGCTGGAGGTCCTGAATTTGATACTCTGCACGGGTTAACTCATTTTCTTCAACAATCCGCTATCTTTGGAGGCACCGCCATTTCATTTTCACAGTTCTGATCATTCAGCCTCGACTAAATTTAGTTAGTCCCAACTAGCCACAGTTGGGGCTTTTGGAATCTGATTTCACGGGCATGTTTCTCCGCATGTCTTGAGGTTCTTGAGGAAGAAGGCAAGAAATCTTTTTGCTCCAGGGCACTCCGACAAGATTTGGTGACGGAGAGCTTCTTCAGAGCCCATAGCTTGCAGAAGGAGTTCCGCTTGGTTACACTAATCAAGAGCTAGCCCAGTGGTTGGCGCTTCACGTTCGAAGGAGGAGGTCGTGGGTTCGAGTACCCATGCAACTGTGTAGAGAGTCTTTTGGGAGCGCCCGCAACCAAGAGAGATACTTTATAACTAAGTGTCTAGTCTTGGTTAGACTAACCGAGACTAGAGGACTTGGCTAGCCCAACGTTAGGCTCTGCGCGTAGGAGGCTGGAGGTCCTGAATTCGATACTCTGCACGGGTTAACTCATTTTCTTCGACAGTCTGCTATCTTTGGAGGCACCACCATTTCATTTTGGCAGTTCTGCTAATTTAGCCCCGACTAAATTTAGTTAGTCCCAACTAGCCATAGTTGGGGCTTTTGGAATCTGATTTCACGGGCAAGTTTCTCCGCATGTCTTGAGGTTCTTGAGGAAGCAGGTCGGAAATCTTTTTGCTACAAGGCACTCCGACAAGCTTTAGGTGACCGAGAGCTTCTTCAGAGCCCATAGGTTGCAGAAGGAGTTCCGCTTGGTTACACTAATCAAGAGCTAGCTTAGCGGTTGGCGATTCGCGTTCAAAGGGGGAGGTCGTGGGTTCGAGTACCTGTGCAGCTGTGAAGAGAGTGTTTTGGGATTGCCCGCGACCAAGAGAGATACTCTATAACTAAGTGTCTAGTCTTGGTTACACTAACCGAGACTAGAGCACTTGGCTAGCCCAACGTTAGGCTCTGCGCGTATGAGGCTGGAGGTCCTGAATTTGATACTCTGCACGGGTTAACTCATTTCCTTCGACAATCCGCTATCTTTGGAGGCACCGCCATTTCATTTTGGCAGTTCTGCTAACTCAGCCCTGACTAAATTTAGTTAGTCCCAACTAGCCATAGTTGGGGCTTTTGGAATCTGATTTCACGGCCATGTTTCTCCGCATGTCTTGAGGTTCTTGAGGAAGCAGGCAGGAAATCTTTTTGCTGCAAGGCCCTCCGACAAGCTTTAGGTGACAGAGAGCTTCTTCAGAGCCCATAGCTTCTAGAAGGAGTTCCGCTTGGTTACACTAATCATGAGCTAGCCCAGTGGTTGGCGCTTCACGTTCGAAGGAGGAGGTCGTGGGTTCGAGTACCCGTGCAGCTGTGCAGAGAGTCTTTTGGGAGCGCCAGCGACCAAGAGAGATACTATATTATTAGGTGTCTAGTCTCTGTTAGACTAACCGAGACTAGAGCACTTGGCTAGCCCAACGTTAGGCTCTGCGCGTATGAGGCTGGAGGTCCTGAATTCGATACTCTGCACGGGTTAACTCATTTGTTTTTATAGTTTGCTATGTTTGGAGGCACCACCATTTCATTTTGGCATTTCTGCTAATTTAGCCCCGACTAAATTTAGTTAGTCCCAACTAGCCACAGTTGGGGCTTTTGGAATCTGATTTCACAGGCATGTTTCTCCGCATGTCTTGAGGTTCTTGAGGAAGAAGGCAGGAAATCTTTTTGCTGCAAGGCCCTCCGACAAGCTTTAGGTGACGGAGAGCTTCCCAGAGCCCATAGCTTCCAGAAGGAGTTCCGCTGGGTTACACTAATCATGAGCTAGCCCAGTGGTTGGTGCTTCACATTCAAAGGAGGAGGTCGTGGGTTTGAGTACCCGTGCAACTGTGCAGAGAGTCTTTTGGGAGCGCCAGCGACCAAGAGAGATACTATATTATTAGGTGTCTAGTCTTTGTTAGACTAACCAAGACTAGAGCACTTGGCTAGCCCAACGTTAGGCTCTGCGCGTATAAGGCTGGAGGTCCTAAATTCGATACTCTACACGGGTTAACTCATTTTCTTCGACAATTCGCTATCTTTGGAGGCACCCCCATTTCATTTTGGTAGTTCTACTAATTTAGCCACGACTAAATTTAGTTAGTCCCAACTAGCCAAAGTTGGGGCTTTTGGAATCTGATTTCACGGGCATGTTTCTCCGCATGTCTTGAGGTTCTTGAGGAAGGAGGCAGGAAATCTTTTTGCTACAAGGCCCTCGGACAAGCTTTGGGTGACGGAGAGCTTCTTCAGAGCCCATAGCTTGCAGAAGGAGTTCCGCTTGGTTACACTTATCATGAGCTAGCCCAGTGGTTGGCGCTTCACGTTCGAAGGAGGAGGTCGTGGGTTCGAGTACCCGTGCAGCTGTGCAGAGAGTCTTCTGGGAGCACCAGCGACCAAGACAAATACTATATAACTAAGTGTCTAGTATTGGTTACACTAACCAAGACTAGAGCACTTGGCTAGCTCAACATTAGGCTCTGCATGTATGAGGCTGGAGGTCCTCAATTCGATACTCTGCACGGGTTAACTCATTTTCTTCGACAGTTTGATATCTTTGGAGGCACCGCCATTTCATTTTGGCATTTCTGCTAATTTAGCCCCGACTAAATTTAGTTAGTCCCAACTAGCCATAGTTGGGGCTTTTGGAATTTGATTTAACGGGCATGTTTGTCCGCATGTCTTGAGGTTCTTGAGGAAGCAGGTAGGAAATCTTTTTGTTGCAAGGCACTCCGACAAGCTTTAGGTGACAGAGAGCTTCTTCAGAGCCCATAGCTTGCAGAAGGAGTTCCGGTTGGTTACACTAATCAAGAGCTAGCCCAGCGGTTGGCGCTTCATGTTCGAAGGAGGAGGTCGTGGGTTCGATTACCCGTGCAGCTGTGCAGAGAGTCTTTTGGGAGCGCCCGTGACCAAGAGAGATACTATATAACTAAGTGTCTAGTGGAGGTTCTTGAGGAAGCAGGCAGGAAATCTTTCTGCTGCAAGGCACTCCAACAAGCTTTAGGTGACGGAGAGCTTCTTCAGAGCCCATATCTTGCAGAAGGAGTTCCGCTTGGTTACACTAATCAAGAGCTAGCCCACCGGTTGGCGCTTCACATTCGAAGGAGGAGGTCATGGGTTTGAGTATCCATGCGGCTGTGCAGAGACTCTTTTGGTAGAGCCCACGACCAAGAGAGATACTATATAACTAAGTGTCTAGTCTTGGTTACACTAACCGAGACTAGAGCACTTGGCTAGCCCAACATTAGGCTCTACGCGTATGAGGCTGGAGGTCCTGAATTCGATACTCTGCACGGGTTAACTCACTTTCTTTGACAGTCCGCTATCTTTGGAGGCATCACCATTTCATTTTGGCAGTTTTGCTAATTTAGCCCCGACTAAATTTACTTAGTCCCAACTAGCCACAGTTGGGGCTTTTGGAATCTGATTTCATGGGCAAGTTTCTCCGCATGTCTTGAGGTTCTTGAGGAAGGAGGCAGGAAATCTTTTTGCTGCAAGGCACTCCGACAAGCTTTAGGTGACCGAGAGCTTCTTCAGAGCCCATAGCTTGCAGAAGGAGTTCCGCTTGGTTACACTAATCCTGAGCTAGCCTAGTGGTTGGCGCTTCACGTTCGAAGGAGGAGGTCGTGGGTTCGAGTACCTGTGCAACTGTGCAGAGAGTCTTTTGGGAGCGCCAGCGACCTAGACAAATACTATATAACTAAGTGTCTAGTACTGGTTACACTAACCAAGACTAGAGCACTTGGCTAGCTCAACATTAGGCTCTGCACGTATGAGGCTGGAGGTCCTCAATTCGATACTCTGCACGGATTAACTCATTTTCTTCGACAGTTTGCTATCTTTGGAGGCACCGCCATTTCATTTTGGCATTTCTGCTAATTTAGCCTCGACTAAATTTAGTTAGTCCCAACTAGCCATAGTTGGGGCTTTTGGAATTTGATTTCACGGGCATGTTTCTCCGCACGTCTTGAGGTTCTTGAGGAAGCAGGTAGGAAATCTTTTTGTTGCAAGGCACTCCGACAAGCTTTAGGTGACATAGAGCTTCTTCAGAGCCCATAGCTTGCAGAAGGAGTTCCGGTTGGTTACACTAATCAAGAGCTAGCCCAGCGGTTGGCATTTCACGTTCGAAGGAGGAGGTCGTGGGTTCGATTAACCATGCGGCTGTGCAGAGAGTCTTTTGGGAGCGCCCGCAACCAAGAGAGATACTATATAACTAAGTGTCTAGTGGAGGTTCTTGAGGAAGCAGGCAGGAAATCTTTTTGCTGCAAGGCACTCCAACAAGCTTTAGGTGACGGAGAGCTTCTTCAGAGCCCATAGCTTGCAGAAGGAGTTCCGCTTGGTTACACTAATCAAGAGCTAGCCCAGCGGTCGTTCGATGGAGGAGGTCGTGGGTTTGAGTACCCGTGCGGCTGTGCAAAGAGTCTTTTGGGAGACCCCACGACCAAGAGAGATACTATATAACTAAGTGTCTAGTCTTGGTTACACTAACCGAGACTAGAGCACTTGGCTAGCCCAATGTTACGCTCTGCGCGTATGAGGCTGGAGGTCCTGAATTCGATACTCTGCACGGGTTAACTCATTTTCTTCCACAGTTCGCTATCTTTGGAGGCACCACCATTTCATTTTGGCAGTTCTGCTAATTTAGCCCCGACTAAATTTAGTTAGTCCCAACTAGCCACAGTTGGGCCTTTTGGAATCTGATTTCACGGTCATGTTTCTCAGCATGTCTTGAGGTTCTTGAGGAAGCAGGCAGGAAATCTTTTTGCTGCAAGGCACTCCGACAAGCTTTAGGTGACGGAGAGCTTCTTCAGAGCCCATAGCTTGGAGAAGGGGTTCCGCTTGGTTACACTAATCAAGAGCTAGCCCACTGGTTGGCGCTTCACGTTCGAAGGAGGAGGTCGTGGGTTTGAGTACCCATGCGACCGTGCAGAGAGTCTTTTGGGAGCGCCCGCAACCAAAAGAGATACTATATAACTAAGTGTCTAGTCTTGGTTACACTAACCGAGACTAGAGGACTTGGCTAGCCCAACGTTAGGCTCTGCGCGTATGAGGCTGGAGGTCCTGAATTCGATACTCTGCACAGGTTAACTCATTTTTTTCGACAGTTTGCTATCTTTGGAGGCACCTTCATTTCATTTTGGCATTTCTGCTAATTTAGCCCCGACTAAATTTAGTTAGTCCCAACTAGCCATAGTTGGGGCTTTTGGAATCTGATTTCATGGGCATGTTTCTCTGCATGTCTTGAGGTTCTTCAGGAAGTAGGCAGGAAATCTTTTTACTGCAAGGCACTCCGACAAGCTTTAGGTGACGGAGAGCATCTTCAGAGCCCATAGCTTGCAGAAGGAGTTCCGCTTGGTTACACTAATCAAGAGCCAGCCCAGCGGTTGGCGCTTCACATTCAAAGGAGGAGGTCGTGAGTTCGAGTACCCGTCTGGCTATGCAGAGAGTCTTTTGGGAGCGCCCATGACCAAGAGAGATTCTATATAACTAAGTGTCTAGTCTTGGTTACACTAACCGAGACTAGAGCACTTGGCTAGCCCAACGTTAGGCTCTGCGCGTATGAGGCTGGACGTCCTGAATTCGATACTCTACACGGGTTAACTCATTTTCTTCGACAGTCCGATATCTTTCGAGGAACCGCCATTTCATTTTGGCAGTTTTGCTAATTTAGGCCCGACTAAATTTATTTAGTCCCAACTAGCCATAGTTGGGGCTTTTGGAATCTGATTTCATGGGCATGTTTCTCTGCATGTCTTGAGGTTCTTGAGGAAGCAGGTCGGAAATCTTTTTGCTGCAAGGCACTCCGAGAAGCTTTAGGTGACGGAGAGAATCTTCACAGCCCATAGCTTGCAGAAGGAGTTCCGCTTGGTTACACTAATCGAGAGCCAGCCCAGCGGTTGGCGCTTCACGTTCGAAGGAGGAGGTCGTGGGTTCGAGTACCCGTGCAGCTGTGCAGAGAGTCTTTTGGGAGCGCCCATGACCAAGAGAGATACTATATAACTAAGTGTCTAGTCTTGGTTACACTAACCGAGACTAGAGCACTTGGCTAGCCCAACGTTAGGCTCTGCGTGTATGAGGCTAGAGGTCCTGAATTCGATACTTTGCATGGGTTAACTCATTTTCTTCGACAGTCCGCTATCTTTGGAGGCACCACCATTTCATTTTGACAGTTCTGCTAATTTAGCCCCAACTAAATTTAGTTAGTCCCAACTAGCCATAGTTGGGGCTTCTGGAATCTGATTTCATGGGCATGTTTCTCCGCATGTCTTGAGGTTCTTGAGGAAGCAGGCAGGAAATCTTTTTGCTGAAAGGCACTCCGACAAGCTTTAGGTGACCGAGAGCTTCCTCAGAGCCCATAGCTTGCAGAAGGAGTTCCGCTTGGTAACACTAATCAAGAGCTAGCCCAGCGGTTGGCGCTTCACGTTCGAAGGAGGAGGTCGTGGGTTCAAGTACCTGTGCGGCTGTGCAGAGAGTCTTTTGTGAGTGCCCGCGACCAAGAGAGATACTATAGCTTTAGGTGACGAAGAGCTTCTTCAGAGCCCATAGCTTGCAGAAGGAGTTTCGGTTGGTTACACTAATCAAGAGCTAGCCCAGCGGTTGGCGCTTCTCGTTCGAAGGAGGAGGTCATGGGTTGGAGTACCCGTGTGGCTGTGCAGAGAGTCTTTTGGGAGCACCCGTGACCATGAGAGATACTATATAACTAAGTGTCTAGTCTTCGTTACACTAACCGAGAATAGAGCACTTGGATAGCCCAACGTTAGGCTCTGCACGTATGAGGCTAGAGGTCCTGAGTTCGATACTCTGCACGGGTTAGTTAGTCCCAACTAGCCACAGTTGGGGCTTTTGGAATCTGATTTCACGAGCATGTTTGTCCCATGTCTTGAGGTTCTTGTCGAAGCAGGCATGAACTCTTGTTGCTGCAAGGCAATCCGAGAAGCTTTGGGTGACGGAGAGCTTCTTAACAGACCATAGCTTGCAAAAGGAGTTCCGCTTGGTTACTTTAATCAAGAGCTAGCCCAACGGTTGGCGCTTCACATTCGAAGGAGGAGGTCGTGGGTTCGATTACCCATGCGGCTGTGCAGAGAGTCTTTTGGGAGCGCCCGCGACCAAGACTCACAAAAGACTCTCTGCACAGCCGCACAGGTACTTGAACCCACGACCTCCTCCTTCGAACGTGAAGCGCCAACCGCTGGGCTAGCTCTTGATTAGTGTTACCAAGCGGAACTCCTTCTGCAAGCTATGGGCTCTGAGGAAGCTCTCGGTCACCTAAAGCTTGTCGGAGTGCCTTTCAGCAAAAAGATTTCCTGCCTGCTTCCTCAAGAACCTCAAGACATGCGGAGAAACATGCCCATGAAATCAGATTCCAGAAGCCCCAACTATGGCTAGTTGGGACTAACTAAATTTAGTTGGGGCTAAATTAGCAGAACTGTCAAAATGAAATGGTGGTGCCTCCAAAGATAGCGGACTGTCGAAGAAAATGAGTTAACCCATGCAAAGTATCGAATTCAGGACCTCTAGCCTCATACACGCAGAGCCTAACGTTGGGCTAGCCAAGTGCTCTAGTCTCGGTTAGTGTAACCAAGACTAGACACTTAGTTATATAGTATCTCTCTTGGTCATGGGCGCTCCCAAAAGACTCTCTGCACAGCCGCACGGGTACTCGAACCCACGACCTCCTCCTTCGAACGTGAAGCGCCAACCGCTGGGCTGGCTCTCGATTAGTGTAACCAAGCGGAACTCCTTCTGCAAGCTATGGGCTGTGAAGATTCTCTCCGTCACCTAAAGCTTCTCGGAGTGCCTTGCAGCAAAAAGATTTCCGACCTGCTTCCTCAAGAACCTCAAGACATGCAGAGAAACATGCCCATGAAATCAGATTCCAAAAGCCCCAACTATGGCTAGTTGGGACTAAATAAATTTAGTCGGGCCTAAATTAGCAAAACTGCCAAAATGAAATGGCGGTTCCTCGAAAGATATCGGACTGTCGAAGAAAATGAGTTAACCCGTGTAGAGTATCGAATTCAGGACGTCCAGCCTCATACGCGAAGAGCCTAACGTTGGGCTAGCCAAGTGCTCTAGTCTCGGTTAGTGTAACCAAGACTAGACACTTAGTTATATCGTATCTCTCTTGGTCATGGGCGCTCCCAAAAGACTCTCTGCATAGCCAGACGGGTACTCGAACTCACGACCTCCTCCTTTGAATGTGAAGCGCCAACCGCTGGGCTGGCTCTTGATTAGTGTAACCAAGCGGAACTCCTTCTGCAAGCTATGGGCTCTGAAGATGCTCTCCGTCACCTAAAGCTTGTCGGAGTGCCTTGCAGTAAAAAGATTTCCTGCCTACTTCCTGAAGAACCTCAAGACATGCAGAGAAACATGCCCATGAAATCAGATTCCAAAAGCCCCAACTATGGCTAGTTGGGACTAACTAAATTTAGTCGGGGCTAAATTAGCAGAAATGCCAAAATGAAATGAAGGTGCCTCCAAAGATAGCAAACTGTCGAAAAAAATGAGTTAACCTGTGCAGAGTATCGAATTCAGGACCTCCAGCCTCATACGCGCAGAGCCTAACGTTGGGCTAGCCAAGTCCTCTAGTCTCGGTTAGTGTAACCAAGACTAGACACTTAGTTATATAGTATCTCTTTTGGTTGCGGGCGCTCCCAAAAGACTCTCTGCACGGTCGCATGGGTACTCAAACCCACGACCTCCTCCTTCGAACGTGAAGTGCCAACCAGTGGGCTAGCTCTTGATTAGTGTAACCAAGCGGAACTCCTTCTCCAAGCTATGGGCTCTGAAGAAGCTCTCCGTCACCTAAAGCTTGTCGGAGTGCCTTGCAGCAAAAAGATTTCCTGCCTGCTTCCTCAAGAACCTCAAGACATGCTGAGAAACATGACCGTGAAATCAGATTCCAAAAGGCCCAACTGTGGCTAGTTGGGACTAACTAAATTTAGTCGGGGCTAAATTAGCAGAACTGCCAAAATGAAATGGTGGTGCCTCCAAAGATAGCGAACTGTGGAAGAAAATGAGTTAACCCGTGCAGAGTATCGAATTCAGGACCTCCAGCCTCATACGCGCAGAGCGTAACATTGGGCTAGCCAAGTGCTCTAGTCTCGGTTAGTGTAACCAAGACTAGACACTTAGTTATATAGTATCTCTCTTGGTCGTGGGGTCTCCCAAAAGACTCTTTGCACAGCCGCACGGGTACTCAAACCCACGACCTCCTCCATCGAACGTGAAGCGCCAACCGCTGGGCTAGCTCTTGATTAGTGTAACCAAGCGGAACTCCTTCTGCAAGCTATGGGCTCTGAAGAAGCTCTCCGTCACCTAAAGCTTGTTGGAGTGCCTTGCAGCAAAAAGATTTCCTGCCTGCTTCCTCAAGAACCTCCACTAGACACTTAGTTATATAGTATCTCTCTTGGTTGCGGGCGCTCCCAAAAGACTCTCTGCACAGCCGCATGGTTAATCGAACCCACGACCTCCTCCTTCGAACGTGAAATGCCAACCGCTGGGCTAGCTCTTGATTAGTGTAACCAACCGGAACTCCTTCTGCAAGCTATGGGCTCTGAAGAAGCTCTATGTCACCTAAAGCTTGTCGGAGTGCCTTGCAACAAAAAGATTTCCTACCTGCTTCCTCAAGAACCTCAAGACGTGCGGAGAAACATGCCCGTGAAATCAAATTCCAAAAGCCCCAACTATGGCTAGTTGGGACTAACTAAATTTAGTCGAGGCTAAATTAGCAGAAATGCCAAAATGAAATGGCGGTGCCTCCAAAGATAGCAAACTGTCGAAGAAAATGAGTTAACCCGTGCAGAGTATCGAATTGAGGACCTCCAGCCTCATACGTGCAGAGCCTAATGTTGAGCTAGCCAAGTGCTCTAGTCTTGGTTAGTGTAACCAGTACTAGACACTTAGTTATATAGTATTTGTCTAGGTCGCTGGCGCTCCCAAAAGACTCTCTGCACAGTTGCACAGGTACTCGAACCCACGACCTCCTCCTTCGAACGTGAAGCGCCAACCACTAGGCTAGCTCAGGATTAGTGTAACCAAGCGGAACTCCTTCTGCAAGCTATGGGCTCTGAAGAAGCTCTCGGTCACCTAAAGCTTGTCGGAGTGCCTTGCAGTAAAAAGATTTCCTGCCTCCTTCCTCAAGAACCTCAAGACATGCGGAGAAACTTGCCCATGAAATCAGATTCCAAAAGCCCCAACTGTGGCTAGTTGGGACTAAGTAAATTTAGTCGGGGCTAAATTAGCAAAACTGCCAAAATGAAATGGTGATGCCTCCAAAGATAGCGGACTGTCAAAGAAAGTGAGTTAACCCGTGCAGAGTATCGAATTCAGGACCTCCAGCCTCATACGCGTAGAGCCTAATGTTGGGCTAGCCAAGTGCTCTAGTCTCGGTTAGTGTAACCAAGACTAGACACTTAGTTATATAGTATCTCTCTTGGTCGTGGGCTCTACCAAAAGAGTCTCTGCACAGCCGCATGGATACTCAAACCCATGACCTCCTCCTTCGAATGTGAAGCGCCAACCGGTGGGCTAGCTCTTGATTAGTGTAACCAAGCGGAACTCCTTCTGCAAGATATGGGCTCTGAAGAAGCTCTCCGTCACCTAAAGCTTGTTGGAGTGCCTTGCAGCAGAAAGATTTCCTGCCTGCTTCCTCAAGAACCTCCACTAGACACTTAGTTATATAGTATCTCTCTTGGTCACGGGCGCTCCCAAAAGACTCTCTGCACAGCTGCACGGGTAATCGAACCCACGACCTCCTCCTTCGAACATGAAGCGCCAACCGCTGGGCTAGCTCTTGATTAGTGTAACCAACCGGAACTCCTTCTGCAAGCTATGGGCTCTGAAGAAGCTCTCTGTCACCTAAAGCTTGTCGGAGTGCCTTGCAACAAAAAGATTTCCTACCTGCTTCCTCAAGAACCTCAAGACATGCGGACAAACATGCCCGTTAAATCAAATTCCAAAAGCCCCAACTATGGCTAGTTGGGACTAACTAAATTTAGTCGGGGCTAAATTAGCAGAAATGCCAAAATGAAATGGCGGTGCCTCCAAAGATATCAAACTGTCGAAGAAAATGAGTTAACCCGTGCAGAGTATCGAATTGAGGACCTCTAGCCTCATACATGCAGAGCCTAATGTTGAGCTAGCCAAGTGCTCTAGTCTTGGTTAGTGTAACCAATACTAGACACTTAGTTATATAGTATTTGTCTTGGTCGCTGGTGCTCCCAGAAGACTCTCTGCATAGCTGCACGGGTACTCGAACCCACGACCTCCTCCTTCGAACGTGAAGCGCCAACCACTGGGCTAGCTCATGATAAGTGTAACCAAGCGGAACTCCTTCTGCAAGCTATGGGCTCTGAAGAAGCTCTCCGTCACCTAAAGCTTGTCGGAGGGCCTTGTAGCAAAAAGATTTCCTGCCTCCTTCCTCAAGAACCTCAAGACATGCGGAGAAACATGCCCGTGAAATCAGATTCCAAAAGCCCCAACTTTGGCTAGTTGGGACTAACTAAATTTAGTCGTGGCTAAATTAGTAGAACTACCAAAATGAAATGGGGGTGCCTCCAAAGATAGCGAATTGTCGAAGAAAATGAGTTAACCCGTGTAGAGTATCGAATTTAGGACCTCCAGCCTTATACGCGTAGAGCCTAACGTTGGGCTAGCCAAGTGCTCTAGTCTTGGTTAGTCTAACAAAGACTAGACACCTAATAATATAGTATCTCTCTTGGTCGCTGGCGCTCCCAAAAGACTCTCTGCACAGTTGCACGGGTACTCAAACCCACGACCTCCTCCTTTGAATGTGAAGCACCAACCACTGGGCTAGCTCATGATTAGTGTAACCCAGCGGAACTCCTTCTGGAAGCTATGGGCTCTGGGAAGCTCTCCGTCACCTAAAGCTTGTCGGAGGGCCTTGCAGCAAAAAGATTTCCTGCCTTCTTCCTCAAGAACCTCAAGACATGCGGAGAAACATGCCTGTGAAATCAGATTCCAAAAGCCCCAACTGTGGCTAGTTGGGACTAACTAAATTTAGTCGGGGCTAAATTAGCAGAAATGCCAAAATGAAATGGTGGTGCCTCCAAACATAGCAAACTATAAAAACAAATGAGTTAACCCGTGCAGAGTATCGAATTCAGGACCTCCAGCCTCATACGCGCAGAGCCTAACGTTGGGCTAGCCAAGTGCTCTAGTCTCGGTTAGTCTAACAGAGACTAGACACCTAATAATATAGTATCTCTCTTGGTCGCTGGCGCTCCCAAAAGACTCTCTGCACAGCTGCACGGGTACTCGAACCCACGACCTCCTCCTTCGAACGTGAAGCGCCAACCACTGGGCTAGCTCATGATTAGTGTAACCAAGCGGAACTCCTTCTAGAAGCTATGGGCTCTGAAGAAGCTCTCTGTCACCTAAAGCTTGTCGGAGGGCCTTGCAGCAAAAAGATTTCCTGCCTACTTCCTCAAGAACCTCAAGACATGCGGAGAAACATGGCCGTGAAATCAGATTCCAAAAGCCCCAACTATGGCTAGTTGGGACTAACTAAATTTAGTCAGGGCTGAGTTAGCAGAACTGCCAAAATGAAATGGCGGTGCCTCCAAAGATAGCGGATTGTCGAAGGAAATGAGTTAACCCGTGCAGAGTATCAAATTCAGGACCTCCAGCCTCATACGCGCAGAGCCTAACGTTGGGCTAGCCAAGTGCTCTAGTCTCGGTTAGTGTAACCAAGACTAGACACTTAGTTATAGAGTATCTCTCTTGGTCGCGGGCAATCCCAAAACACTCTCTTCACAGCTGCACAGGTACTCGAACCCACGACCTCCCCCTTTGAACGCGAATCGCCAACCGCTGGGCTAGCTCTTGATTAGTGTAACCAAGCGGAACTCCTTCTGCAACCTATGGGCTCTGAAGAAGCTCTCGGTCACCTAAAGCTTGTCGGAGTGCCTTGTAGCAAAAAGATTTCCGACCTGCTTCCTCAAGAACCTCAAGACATGCGGAGAAACTTGCCCGTGAAATCAGATTCCAAAAGCCCCAACTATGGCTAGTTGGGACTAACTAAATTTAGTCGGGGCTAAATTAGCAGAACTGCCAAAATGAAATGGTGGTGCCTCCAAAGATAGCAGACTGTCGAAGAAAATGAGTTAACCCGTGCAGAGTATCGAATTCAGGACCTCCAGCCTCCTACGCGCAGAGCCTAACGTTGGGCTAGCCAAGTCCTCTAGTCTCGGTTAGTCTAACCAAGACTAGACACTTAGTTATAAAGTATCTCTCTTGGTTGCGGGCGCTCCCAAAAGACTCTCTACACAGTTGCATGGGTACTCGAACCCACGACCTCCTCCTTCGAACGTGAAGCGCCAACCACTGGGCTAGCTCTTGATTAGTGTAACCAAGCGGAACTCCTTCTGCAAGCTATGGGCTCTGAAGAAGCTCTCCGTCACCAAATCTTGTCGGAGTGCCCTGGAGCAAAAAGATTTCTTGCCTTCTTCCTCAAGAACCTCAAGACATGCGGAGAAACATGCCCGTGAAATCAGATTCCAAAAGCCCCAACTGTGGCTAGTTGGGACTAACTAAATTTAGTCGAGGCTGAATGATCAGAACTGTGAAAATGAAATGGCGGTGCCTCCAAAGATAGCGGATTGTTGAAGAAAATGAGTTAACCCGTGCAGAGTATCAAATTCAGGACCTCCAGCCTCATACGCGCAGAGCCTCACGTTGGGCTAGCCAAGTGCTCTAGTCTCGGTTAGTGTAACCAAGACTAGACACTTAGTTATATAGTATCTCTCTTGGTCGCGGGCAATCCCAAAAGACTCTCTGCACAGCTGCACAGGTACTCGAACCCACGACCTCCCCCTTTGAACGTGAATTGCCAACCGCTGGGCTAGCTCATGATTAGTGTAACCAAGCGGAACTCCTTCTGCAAGGTATGGGCTCTGAAGAAGCTCTCGGTCACCTAAAGCTTGTCGGAGTGCCTTGCAGCAAAAAGATTTCCTGCCTGCTTCCTCAAGAACCTCAAGACATGCGGAGAAACTTGCCCGTGAAATCAGATTACAAAAGCCCCAATTGTGGCTAGTTGGGACTAACTAAATTTAGTCGGGGCTAAATTAGCAGAACTCCCAGAATGAAATGGTGGTGCCTCCAAAGATAGCGGACTGTCAAAGAAAGTCAGTTATGCCGTGCAGAGTATCGAATTCAGGACCTCCAGCCTCATACGCGTAGAGCCTAATGTTGGGCTACCCAAGTGCTCTAGTCTCGGTTAGTGTAACCAAGACTAGACACTTAGTTATATAGTATCTATCTTGGTCGTGGGCACTCCCAAAAGACTCTCTGCACAGGTACTCGAACCCACGACCTCCTCCTTCGAACGTGAAGCGCAAACTGCTGGGCTAGCTCTTGATTAGTGTAACCAAGCGGAACTCCTTTTGCAAGCTATGGGCTCTAAAGAAGCTCTCGGTCACCTAAAGCTTGTCGGAGTGCCTTTCAGCAAAAAGATTTCCTGCCTGCTTCCTCAAGAACCTCAAGACATGCGGAGAAACATGCCCATGAAATCAGATTCCAAAAGCCCCAACTATGGCTAGTTGGGACTAACTAAATTTAATCGGGGCTAAATTAGCAGAACTGTCAAAATGAAATGGTGGTGCCTCCAAAGATACCGGACTGTTGAAGAAAATGAGTTAACCCGTGCAGAGTATCGAATTCAGGACCTCCAGCCTCATACGCGCAGAGCCTAACATTGGGCTAGCCAAGTGCTCTAGTCTCGGTTAGTGTAACCAAGACTAGACACTTAGTTATATAGTATCTCTTTTGGTCGTGGGCTCTGAAGAAGCTCTCCATCACCCAAAGCTTCTTGGATTGCCTTCTAGCAACAAGATTTCCTGCCTGCTTCCTCAAGAACCTCAAGACATGGGAGAAACATGCCCGTGAAATCAGATTCCAAAAGCCCCAACTGTGGCTAGTTGGGACTAACTAAATTTAGTCGGGGCTAAATTAGCAAAACTGCCAAAATGAAATGGCGGTTCCTCCAAAGATATCGGACTGTCGAAGAAAATGAGTTAACCCGTGCAGAGTATCGAATTCAGGACGTCCAGCCTCATACACACAAAGCCTAACGTTGGGCTAGCCAAGTGCTCTAGTCTCGGTTAGTGTAACCAAGACTAGACACTTAGTTAGATAGTATCTCTCTTGGTCATGGGCGCTCCCAAAAGGCTCTCTGCACAGCCGCATGGGTACTCGAACCCACGACCTCCTCCTTCGAACGTGACGCGCCAACTGCTGGGCTGGCTCTTGATTAGTGTAACCAAGCGGAACTCCTTCTGCAAGCTATGGTCTTTGAAGATGCTCTCCATCACCTAAATCTTGTCGGAGTGCCTTGCAGCAAAAAGATTTCCTACCTGCTTTCTCAAGAACCTCAAGACATGCAGAGATACATGGCCATGAAATCAGATTCCAAAAGCCCCAACTATGGCTAGTTGGGACTAACTAAATTTAGTCGGGGCTAAATTAGCAGAAATACCAAAATGAAATGGCGGTGCCTCCAAAGATAGTAAACTGTCGAAGAAAATGACTTAAACCCGTGCAGAGTATCGAATTCTGGACCTCCAGCCTCATACGCGCAGAGCCTAACGTTGGGCTAGCCAAGTCCTCTAGTCTCGGTTAGTCTAACCAAAAGCCCCAACTGTGGCTAGTTGGGACTAACTAAATTTAGTCGGGGCTAAATTAGCAGAATTGCCAAAATGAAATGGCAGTGCCTCCAAAGATAGCGGATTGTCGAAGAAAATGAGTTAACCCGTGCAGAGTATCGAATTCAGGACCTCCAGCCTCATACGCGCAGAGCCTAACGTTGGGCTAGCCAAGTGCTCTAGTCTCGGTTAGTGTAACCAAGACTAGACACCTTATAATATAGTATCTCTCTTGGTCGCGGGCGCTCCCAAAAGACTCTCGCACAGCCGCACAAGTACTTGAACCCACGACCTCCTCTTTCCAACGTGAAGCGCCAACCACTGGGCTAGCTCTTGATTAGTGTAACCAAACGGAACCTTCTGCAAGCTATGGGCTCTGAAGAAGCTCTCCGTCACCTAAAGCTTGTCAGAGTGCCTTGCAGCAAAAGGATTTCCTGCCTGCTTCCTCAAGAACCTCAAGACATGGGAAGAAACATGCGCGTGAAATGAGATTCCAAAAGCCCCAACTGTGGCTAGTTGGGACTAAGTAAATTTAGTCGGCGCTAAATTAGCAGAACTGCCAAAATGAAATGGCGGTGCCTCCAAAGATAGCAAACTATTGAAGAAAATGAGTTAACCCGTGCAGAGTGTCGAATTCAGGACCTCCTACCTCATACGCGCAGACCCTAACGTTGGGCTAGCCAAGTGCTCTAGTCTCGGTTAGTGTAACCAAGACTAGACACTTAGTTATATAGTATCTCTCTTGGTCGCGGGCGCTCCCAAAAGACTCTCTGCACAGCTGCACGGGTAATCGAACCCACGACCTCCTCCTTCGAATGTGAAGCGCCAACCGTTGGGCTAGCTCTTGATTAGTGTAACCAAGCGGAACTCCTTCTGCAAGCTATGGTCTCTGAAGAAGCTCTCCGTCACCCAAAGCTTCTCAGATTGCCTTGCAGCAACAAGAGTTCATGCCTGCTTCCTCAAGAACCTCAAGACATTGGACAAACATGCTCGTGAAATCAGATTCCAAAAGCGCCAACTGTGGCTAGTTGGGACTAACTAACTTTAGTCGGGGCTAAATTAGCAGAACTGCCAAAATGAAATGGTGGTGCCTCCAAAGATAGTGGACTGTCAAAGAGAATGTGTTAACCCGTGCAGAGTATCGAATTCAGGACCTCTAGCCTCATACCCGCAGTGCCTAACGTTGGGCTAGCCAAGTGCTCTAGTCTCGGTTAGTGTAACGAAGACTAGACACTTAGTTATATAGTATCTCTCTTGGTCACGAGCGCTCCCAAAAGACTCTCTGCAAAGCCACATGGGTACTCGAACCCATGACCTCCTCCTTCGAACGTGAAGCGCCAACCGCTGGGCTAGCTCTTGATTAGTGTAACCAACCGGAACTCCTTCTGCAAGCTATGGGCTCTGAAGAAGCTCTTCGTCACCTAAAGCTTGTCGGAGTGCCTTGCAACAAAAAGATTTCCTACCTGCTTCCTCAAGAACCTCAAGACATGTGGAGAAACATGCCCGTGAAATCAAATTCCAAAAGCCCCAACTATGGCTAGTTGGGACTAACTAAATTTAGTCGGAGCTAAATTAGCAGAAATGCCAAAATGAAATGGCGGTGCCTCCAAAGATAGCAAACTGTCGAAGAAAATGAGTTAACCCGTGCAGAGTATCGAATTCAGGACCTCCAGCCTCATACGTGCAGAGCCTAATGTTGGGCTAGCCAAGTGCTTTAGTCTTGGTTAGTGTAACCAATACTCTCAAGACATGGGATATGGGCTCTGAAGATGCTCTCCGTCACCTAAAGCTTTACGTGACGGAGAGCATCTTCAGAGCCCATAGCTTCCTCAACAAGATTTCCTGCCTGCTTCCTCAAGAACCTCAAGACATGGGAAAAACATGCCCGTGAAATCAGATTCCAAAAGCCCCAAATGTGGCTAGTTGGGACTAACTAGATTTAGTAGGGGCTAAATTAGCAGAATTGCCAAAATGAAATGGCGGTGCCTCCAAAGATAGCAGACTCTTGAAGAAAATGAGTTAACCCGTGCAGAGTATCGAATTCAGGACCTCCAGCCACATACGCGCAGAGCCTAAGGTTGGGCTAGCCAAGTGCTCTAGTCTCGGTTAGTGTAACCAAGACTAGACACTTAGTTATATGGTATCTCTCTTAGTCGCGCGCGCTCCCAAAAGACTCTCTGCACGGCCGCACGGGTACTCGAACCCACGACCTCCTCCTTCGAACGTGAATTGCCACAACCACTGGGCTAGCTCTTGATTAGTGTAACCAAGCCGAACTCCTTCTGCAAGCTATTGGCTCTAAAGAAGCTCTCCGTCACCAAATCTTGTTGGAGTGCCTTGCAGCAAAAAGATTTCCTGCCTGCTTCCTCAAGAACCTCAAGACATGCAGAGAAACACGCCCGTGAAATCAAATTCCAAAAGCCCCAACTGTGGCTAGTTCGGACTAACTAAATTTAGTCGGGGCTGAATTAGCAGAACTACCAAAATGAAATGGCGGTGCCTCCAAAGATAGCGGATTGTCGAAGAAAATGAGTTAACCCGTGTAGAGTATCTAATTCAGGACCTCCAGCCTCATACACACAGATCCTAACATTGGGCTAGCCAAGTGCTCTAGTCTCGGTTAGTGTAACCAAGACTAGACACTTAGTTATATAGTATCTCTCTTGGTCGCGGGCACTCACAAAAGACTCTCTGCATAGCCGCACAGGTACTCGAACCCACGACCTCCTCCTTCGAACGTGAAGCGCCAACCGGTGGGCTAGCTCTTGATTAGTGTTACCAAGCGGAACTCCTTCTGCAAGCTATGGGCTCTGAAGAAGCTCTCGGTCACCTAAAGCTTGTCGGAGTGCAGAGTATCAAATTGAGGACCTCCAGCCTCATACGTGCAAAGCCTAATGTTGAGCTAGCCAACTGCTCTAGTCTTGGTTAGTGTAACCAGTACTAGACACTTAGTTATATAGTATTTGTCTTGGTCGCTGGCGCTCCCAAAAGACTCTCTGCACAGCTGCACGGGTACTCGAACCCACGACCTCCTCCTTCGAGCCTCGGGGGGTCACTCATAATATGTAACCCTATCACGTGAAATAAATATACATAAGGGACTATTTAAAATAGTTTTGGAAAAAAGATTTCTTGCCTGCTTCCTCAAGAACCTCAAGACATGCGGAGAAACATGCCCGTGAAATCAGATTCCAAAAGCCCCAACTGTGGCTAGTTAGGACTAACTAAATTTAGTCGAGGCTAAATTAGTAGAACTACCAAAATGAAATGGGGGTGCCTCCAAAGATAGGGAATTGTCGAAGAAAATGAGTTAACCCGTGCAGAGTATCGAATTCAGGACCTCCAGCCTTATACGCGCAGAGCCTAACGTTGGGCTAGCCAAGTGCTCTAGTCTCGGTTAGTCTTAACAAAGACTAGACACCTAATAATATAGTATCTCCCTTGGTTGCTGGCGCTCCCAAAAGACTCTCTGCACAGCTGCACGGGTACTCGAACCCACGACCTCCTCCTTTGAACGTGAAGCGCCAACCACTGGGCTAGCTCATGATTAGTGTAACCCAGCGGAACTCCTTCTGGAAGCTATGGGCTCTGGGAAGCTCTCCGTCACCTAAAGCTTGTCGGAGGGCCTTGCAGCAAAAAGATTTCCTGCCTGCTTCCTCAAGAACCTCAAGACATGCGGAGAAACATGCCCGTGAAATCAGATTCCAAAAGCCCCAACTGTGGCTAGTTGGGACTAACTAAATTTAGTCGGGGCTAAATTAGCAGAAATGCCAAAATGAAATGGCGGTGCCTCCAAAGATAGCAAACTATCGAAAAAAATGAGTTAACCCGTGCAGAGTATTGAATTCAGGACCTCCAGCCTCATACGCGCAGCGCCTAATGTTGGGCTAGCCAAGTGCTCAAGACTAGACACCTAATAATATAGTGTCTCTCTTGGTCGCTGGCGCTCCCAAAAGACTCTCTGCACAGCTGCACGGGTACTTGAACGCACGACCTCCTCCTTCGAACGTGAAGCGCGAACCACTGGGCTAGCTCATGATTAGTGTAACCAAGCGGAACTACTTCTAGAAGCTATGGGCTCTGAAGAAGCTCTCTGTCACCTAAAGCTTGTCGGAGGGCCTTGTAGCAAAAATATTTCTTGCTTGCTTCCTCAAGAACCTCAAGACATGCGGAGAAACATGCCCGTGAAATCAAATTCCAAAAGCCCCAACTGTGGCTAGTTGGGACTAACTAAATTTAGTCGGGGCTGAATTAGCAGAACTGCCACTATGAAATGGCGGTGCCTCCAAAGATAGCGGATTGTCGAAGAAAATGAGTTAACCCGTGCAGAGTATCAAATTCAGGACCTCCAGCCTCATACGCGCAGAGCCTAACGTTGGGCTAGCCAAGTGCTCTAGTCTCGGTTAGTGTAACCAAGACTAGACACTTGGTTATATAGTATCTCTCTTGGTCGCGGGCAATCCCAAAAGACTCTCTGCACAGCTGCACAGGTACTCGAACCCACGACCTCCACGTGAATCGCCAACGGCTGGGCTAGCTCTTGATTAGTGTAACCAAGCGGAACTCCTTCTGCAAGCTATGGGCTCTGAAGAAGCTCTCGGTCACCTAAAGCTTGTCGGAGTGCCTTGCAGCAAAAAGATTTCCCGCCTGCTTCCTCAAGAACCTCAAGACATGCGGAGAAACTTGCCCGTGAAATCAGATTCCAAAAGCCCCAACTGTCGCTGGTTGGGACTAACTAAATTTAGTCGGGGCTAAATTAGCAGAACTGCCAAAATGAAATGGTGGTGCCTCCAAAGATAGCGGACTGTCAAAGAAAGTCAGTTAACCCGTGCAGAGTATCGAATTCAGGACCTCCAGCCTCATACGCCTAGAGCCTAATGTTGGGCTAGCCAAGTGCTCTAGTCTCGGTTAGTGTAACCAAGACTAGACACTTAGTTATATAGTATCTCTCTTGGTCGTGGGCTCTCCCAAAAGACTCTCTGCATAGTCGCACGGGTACTCAAACCCACGACCTCCTCCTTCGAACGTGAAGCGCCAACCGCTGGGCTAGCTCTTGATTAGTGTAACCAAGCGGAACTCCTTCTGCAAGCTATGGGCTCTGAAGAAGCTCTCCGTCACCTAAAGCTTGTCGGAGTGCCTTGCAGCAGAAAGATTTCCTGCCTGCTTGCTCAAGAACCTCAAGACATGCGGAGAAACATGCCCATGAAATTAGATTCCAAAAGCCCGAAGTGTGGCTAGTTCGGACTAACTAAATTTAGTCGGGGCTGAATCAGCAGAAGTGGCAAAATGAAATGGCGGTGCCTCCAAAGATAGCGGATTGTCGAAGAAAATGAGTTAACCCGTGCAGAGTATCAAATTCAGGACCTCCAGCCTCATACGCGCAGAGCCTAACGTTGGGCTAGCCAAGTGCTCTAGTCTCGGTTAGTGTAACCAAGACTAGACACTTAGTTATATAGTATCTCTCTTGGTCGCGGGCAATCCCAAAAGACTCTCTGCACAGCTGCACAGGTACTCGAACCCACGACCTCCCCCTTTGAACGTGAATCGCCAACGGCTGGGCTAGCTCTTGATTAGTGTAACCAAGCGGAACTCCTTCTGCAAGCTATGGGCTCTGAAGAAGCTCTCGGTCACCTAAAGCTTGTCGGAGTGCCTTGCAGCAAAAAGATTTCCTGCCTGCTTCCTCAAGAACCTCAAGACATGCGGAGAAACTTGCCCGTGAAATCAGATTCCAAAAGCCCCAACTGTGGCTAGTTGGGACTAACTAAATTTAGTCGGGGCTAAATTAGCAAAACTGCCAAAATGAAATGGTGGTGCCTCCAAAGATAGCGGACTGTCAAAGAAAGTCAGTTAACCCGTGCAGAGTATCGAATTCAGGACCTCCAGCCTCATACGTGTAGAGCCTAATGTTGGGCTAGCCAAGTGCTCTAGTCTCGGTTAGTGTAACCAAGACTAGACACTTAGTTATATAGTATCTCTCTTGGTCGTGGGCTCTCCCAAAAGACTCTCTGCACAGTCGCACGGGTACTCAAACCCACGACCTCCTCCTTCGAACATGAAGCGCCAACCGCTGGGCTAGCTCTTGATTAGTGTAACCAAGCGGAACTCCTTCTGCAAGCTATGGGCTCTGAAGAAGCTCTCCGTCACCTAAAGCTTGTCGGAGTGCCTTGCAGCAGAAAGATTTCCTGCCTGCTTGCTCAAGAACCTCAAGACATGCGGAGAAACATGCCCATGAAATTAGATTCCAAAAGCCCGAAGTGTGGCTAGTTCGGACTAACTAAATTTAGTCGGGGCTGAATCAGCAGAAGTGGCAAAATGAAATGGCGGTTCCTCCAAAGATATCGGATTGTCGAAGAAAATGAGTTAACCCGTGCAGAGTATCGAATTCAGGACCTCCAGCCTCATACGCGCAGAGCCTAACGTTGGGCTAGCCAAGTGCTCTAGTCTCGGTTAGTGTAACCAAGACTAGACACTTAGTTATATAGTATCTCTCTTGGTCACGGGCGCTCCCAAAAGACTCTCTGCACAGCCGCACGGGTACTCGAACCCACGACCTCCTCCTTTGAACGTGAAGCGCCAACCGCTGGGCTAGCTCTTGATTAGTGTAAGCAAGCGGAACTCCTTCTGCAAGCTATGGGCTCTGAAGAAGCTGTCTGTCACCTAAAGCTTGTCGGAGTGCCTTGCAGCAAAAAGATTTCCTGCCTGCTTCTTCAAGAACCTCAAGACATGCGGAGAAACATGCCCGTGAAATCAGATTCCAAAAGCCCCAACTGTGGCTAGTTGGGACTAACTAAATTTAGTCGGGGCTAAATTAGCAGAACTGCCTTCATGAAATTGCGGTGCCTCCAAAAATAGCGGATTGTTGAAGAAAATGAGTTAACCCGTGCAGAGTATCGAATTCAGGAGCTCTAGCCTCATACGCACAGAGCCTAACGTTGGGCTAGCCAAGTGCCCTCGTCTTGGTTAGTGTAACCAAGACTAGACACCTAATAATATAGTATCCCTCTTGGTCGCGGGTGCTCCCAAAAGACTCTCTGCACAGCCGCACGGGTACTCGAACCCACGACCTCCTCCTTCGAACGTGAAGCACCAACCACTGGGCTAGCTCTTGATTAGTGTAACCAAGCAGAACTCCTTCTGCAAGCTATGGGCTCTAAAGAAGCTCTCCGTCACCTAAATCTTGTCGGAGTGCCTTGCAGCAGAAAGATTTCCTGCCTGCTTCCTCAAGAACCTCAAGACATGCGGAGAAACATGCCCATGAAATTAGATTCCAAAAGCCCCAACTGTGGCTAGTTGGGACTTACTAAATTTAGTCAGGGCTAAATTAGCAGAACTGCCAAAATGAAATAGTGGTGCCTCCAAATATAGCGGATTGTCGAAGAAAATGAGTTAACCCATGCAAGGTATCGAATTCAGGACCTCCAGCCTCATACGCGCAGAGCCTAACGTTGGGCTAGCCAAGTGCTCTAGTCTCGGTTAGTGTAACCAAGACTAGACACTTAATAATATAGTATCTCTCTTCGTCGCGGGTGCTCCCAAAAGACTCTCTGCACAGGTGCACGGGTACTTGAACCCACGGCCTCCTCCTTTGAATGTGAGGCGCCAACCGCTGGGCTAGCTCTTGATAAGTGTAACGAAGCGAAACTCCTTCTGCAAGCTATGGGCTCTGTAGAAGCTCTCTGTCACCTAAAGCTTGTCGGAGTGCCTTGCAGAAAAAAGATTTCCTGCCTGCTTCGTGAAGAACCTCAAGACATGCAGAGAAACATGCCTGTGAAATCAGATTCCAAAAGCCCCAACTATGGCTAGTTGGGACTAACTAAATTTAGTCGGGGCTAAATTAGCAAAATTTCCAAAATGAAATGGCGGTGCCTCCAAAGATAGCAGACTGTCGAAGAAAATGAGTTAACCCGTGCAGAGTATCGAATTCAGGACCTCCAGCCTCATACGCGCAGAGCCTAACGTTGGGCTAGCCAAGTGCCCTAGTCTCGGTTAGTGTAACCAAGACTAGACACTTAATAATATAGTATCTCTCTTGGTCGCCGGCGCTCCCAAAAGACTCTCTGCACAACTGCACGGGTACTCGAACCCATGACCTCCTCCTTTGAACGTGAAGCGCCAACCGCTGGGCTAGCTCTTGATTAGTGTAACCAAGCGAAACTCCTTCTTGAAGCTATGGGCTCTGAAGAAGCTCTCCGTCACCTAAAGCTTGTCGGAGTGCCTTGCACCAAAAAGATTTCTTGCTTGCTTCCTCAAGAACCTCAAGACATGCAGAGAAACATGCCCATGAAATCAGATTCCAAAAGCCCCAACTGTGGCTAGTTGGGACTAACTAAATTCAGTCGAGGCTAAATTAGCATAACTGCGGTACCTCCAAAGATAGCGGACTGTCGAAGAAAATGAGTTAACCCATGTAGAGTATCGAATTCAGGACCTCCAGCCTCATACGCACAGAGCCTAACGTTGGGCTAGCCAAGTGCTCTAGTCTCGGTTAGTGTAACCAAGACTAGACACTTAGTTATATAGTATCTCTCTTGGTCGCGGGCGCTCCCAAAAGACTCTTTGCACAGCCGTACGGGTATTTGAACCCACGACCTCCTCCTTCGAACGTGAAGCGCCAATCGTTGGGCTACCTCTGAATTAGTGTAACCAAGCGGAACTCCTTCTGGCTCTGAAGAAGCTCTCCGTCACCTAAAGCTTGTCGGAGTGCCTTGCAGCAAAAAGATTTCCTGCCTCCTTCCTCAAGAACCTCAAGACATGCGGAGAAACATGCCGGTGAAGTCAGATTCCAAAAGCCCCAACTGTGGCTAGTTGGGACTAACTAAATTTAGTCGGGGCTAAATTAGCAGAACTGCCACTAAATAATATAGTATTTTTCTTGGTCGTGGGCTCTCCCAAAAGACTCTCTGCATAGTTGCACGCATACTCGAACCCACGACCTCCTCCTTCGAACGTGAAGAGCCAACCGTTGGGCTAGCTCTTGATTAGTGTAACCAAGTGGAACCACTTACTAATGACATGTTCTCGCTGGACTAGCAAAAAGGGGTTGGCCCCTCGTTGACTCTCGCTCTTCCCCTGCTCCTGGTAACCAAACCCCCGCCCTCTACACTAACAAATGGTATACCTCACGGCCTGGCTACCATCGGGGCCATGGCCATGCTTGAAACTCATTTCTATGCATATGCTTAAATAGCAATTTTAGGAGTCGGGGCTACGATGGCCTCTCCTCCTCCATGCACACGTCAAACGCTGGAGCTGTGGCATCGCAAACCTCTAGGGGATCAAAGAGAATCGGAGGGAGCAATTTGGTCGATAATGGTTCAGGTAATCGGCCGTGAGGAAAATGAGTTAACCCGTGCAGAGTATCGAATTCAGGGCCTCCAGCCTGATACGCGCAGAGCCCAACGTTGGGCTAGCCAAGTGCTCTAGTCTCAGTTAGTGTAAGCAAGACTAGACACTCAATAAAATAGTATCTTTCTTGGTCGCGGGCTCTCCCAAAAGACTCTCAACACACTATTCAAAATTTTTGGACTTGTGTAAAGTCCAATTTGAGAAATGGACTAAAAAACAGTCCAAAAATTTTGAATATACTAGTAATGTTGTTTTTTAACTAGATTTGCCAACTCAAAACAAAAGATTTAATGATTTTGAACTAGATTTGCCAACTCAAAACAAAAGATTTAATAATTAAGTACTAAGAACATCAATGCATAACCAAATCTCTTACAAAGGGGTCTACATAAACATTTTCATAACTTCACAAAAATCAATGCATAACCAAATCTCTTACAAAGGGGTCTACATAAACATTTTCATAACTTCACAAAAATCTCTTGCAAAGTGGTCTACATAAACATCTTCATAACTTCTTGTGAATTGAGCAACTATCACCTAAGAACATCAATACATGACCAATAATAGATGACCAATTCTCTTACAAAGTGGTCTACATAAACATCTTCATAATCACGTAAGAACATCAATAGATGACCAATACATGACCAATTCTCTTAGAAAGGTGGTGTAAATAAACACCTTTATGTATAAGTGGTGTGCACACACCTTTATGACCATTTCTTTTAGAAAGGTGGTGTACATAAAGCCCTTAGAAAGGTAGTGTAGATAAATCCTTTTATGTGTAAGTAGTGTACATATACACCACACTTGGTATTAAAAAACACCGTTAAGTATAAAATGGCCCTCATAAACAATCTTTATACATAATAATGAGAGTAAAGAAATAAAAAAAGTAGTAAACTTTTCATTAGATATTAGCTTTACATAGAATTTCAAAACTTGTGATTACAAAGCCGTTAGCCAACATGTTACTCAGTACCAATGTCCTCAATGCCAGGCCCTTGACTACCAGGGTCCTGACTAATAGGCTGCTCTAAGACTGGAGTCTCAGTAGCAAGGTCCTTACTAGTTTGCTCTTCAGTTCCAAGCACCTGACTAGTAGGCTGCTCTAGAGTCTCATGACCAAGTTCTTGGTAAGTAGGGACCTGGCTACTAGGTTCCTGACTAGTAGGCTGCTCTGGAGTCTGTAAGGTCATGGTTGAAGAACCATCTATGCCTCCTGGTAACTCCTCCTGGTCATGCTTTGCCTCATCCATACCTTCTTTGAGTAAGGCTTCCTTGCTTGATCCACTTGCCTGTCCTTCACCCAAGATCGATCCACTTGCCTGTCCTTCATCCAAGATCAAGGGTGCCTTCCTCACTTTTAATTTTAAGGGAAGTGCTTCCACCTCTTTAGCCTTACCTTTACCTGTGACGTGCTGTACTACTGTAACTTCTTGTTGCCGTGAACCTTCCCGTATGATGAGTGGAGCCTCCTTGACTCTAGTTGACAATTGATCACCCTTATTCTTTGTGCGGATTTCTTCTTGCCGTAAGTCATCGGATGCAGAGCTTTCATCCTCATCATCACCTGAGCTAGAATCATCACCCTCAGACTCACTACCCTCTTCTTTGACATTTTCCTCCTCAAAGAAAGTAGTGCAACTGTAATATGTGTCAAAGAACTCAATTTGATGGGGGGTATCAATAACATTTACATTTTTACCTTGCCGTAGCAATTTCTCAGCAGCAAAACCCATTCGATACAATGCTACTTCCCACCCATCATTCAATAAATTCTTTGTCATCTCTAGTATCACATCAAAATCCATCGGCTTTCTGTAATCCACCATTGCTGCATCAAGCTTAACCTTATGGTCCTCAAAGTAATGAAGCTCGAGAGTCCTTAAAGGAGTTTGGATTAGATTACCACCACCCCTCGATAAGAAGCACATCAAGAAAGGCTGCAAGACTTGAATGGCAGTGCCTTCCAAGACAGTCATATGATTACGCAGGACTATACCATGGTATACTTTTGAAAGTAAATACCCAAATGAAGATGTCAAACTCGCATATAGGGCATCCCTTTGTGATTCTGTCATGAACAGGACCAACGTTGATCTTTTCTTATCTGCCATAGGACCTTCAACAATAAACCGCACAAGTTCAACTATCTGTGACACTGCAAGGTCTTGCAATTCATTTATGAAAAATACGCATGGCTTCTCCCAAGCATGACCGCTCATTGTTATGAAATGCTCCGTATCAATGCCATTGATGTGTGCAAATTTTGTATCATTCTCTGATAGCAGGATATCATAAGAGAAGCTGAATGAAGAACCATCATCTAAACCACCAATTGCTCTACCTTGGGTACTGGACTGCAAGGCCTTTTTCTTAATGTCCATATATTCTCTCTCAATAACCTTTGGCATTTTAGCTCTTAGATCCTTTGTTGGTGTGGCATCTGCATCCATTGAAGCCAACCACTTTCTAGCCCATGTTTTATCAAGGAGTTGACCTAGGCTAAGTGCTTTCTTCTTATCCACATCAATTGACTTGCCAGCTAACTCATCATCAGATTTCAATAAAAATAATAGTGCCGAGAGAGCAGCCTCACTTTGAATCATTCGGGTGACCACTTCATCTAAGTTGCTATGCTTGCTCTTCTTTCCAAAGAAGCAGTCACCACTTAGGATCTTCTTGCATATTCTTCTGTTATTGCATCTGGAACAAACCTTAAAGCTCTCCACCAAACAATAGACATTGGTTTCTTTATTTCTTTCCTCTGAGTTGCAATGTGCTCTGGTGCCTCAAAGGATATCTTTCCTGTTTCATATGCTTGGCAAACATCCACGATGCTCTGAAACACTGATTCCTCACGGAAGACAATGCAGGTAACATCCCTGTATCTTGCAACAGCGGTGTTCAAATCCTTTGCCTCAACCTTGTTACCTGGTATGCCTTGCGTATTGCTTACAACACCTTTCAAGCATCTATAGAACCGAGTCCTCTTTGTCATGTACTCCGATGTAGGTCTCCTGCCCTTCACTGTTTGTGGCTTTCCACAGCCCATCCATAACTCCCTTGCCTTTATCAAGATCTCAGAAAGAGAAGAGCTTTTTTTCAACCTAAATGGAGCAGAATTCAGCCTCTCTGATTCTAGAATGTACTTCGAGTCATCATTAAATATGCATATATGACAAATGACCCGTTGAAACTTTTCCATCCACTCAATCTGTGGCAAGTTTCCTTTTCTTCCCTCATCAAGGGCGATCCTGCAAGCCTCACAAAAGTGTTGCCCATCAATGGGCTCAAACCTACATCTTTCTAAGAATCTATTCTTTGCCAGCATGTATCTCTTCTCGATGTCACTCCCATATCGGCTTTGATACAAAGCCTCTCCACGAACAAAGTCACTCTTTCTAAAGTTCTCAAAAGCATCAAGAAAGTCCACGCGCTTTTGAAATGTGACATCAGGCAATGTGGGATCATCTTCTTGAAGTCTCTTAAACGCCATAGGACGAAGAGTGATATTAGTGGCAACGGGAGTTCTTGTTTTCCTTGTATCTTCATACAATTTGCGTGCAAATATCTTATCGAGCTTTCTTTGATTTGTGAACAATGAAGCTCGATCAATAAGCATTGTGGCCACGCTGAATTGTGAAAATCCCCAAATGTATCCCTCATCCTCTGGAGGATGTAAGTCCGCCACACTTATAGAAAAGTCTTTGAGACTTGTATCTTCTTCTTGCTGATCTTTCTCTTCATCGCTATCCAATTTTTCGCCAGGTTTTAAATAGCCTGCACTTGAGCGATCTCCACATGGAGTAGGAGTTATTTTTGCTCTCTTTCTAGGAATAGCTATAGCACTTGAGTCTACTCCACGATCACTCCTTCTTGTTCCTGTAGTTGCAGCAGTCGATGGCGTAGGTACAGTTGGAGATACTGTAGTTACACTTGTTGGAGTTATCGGAGTTACCGCCACAGATATTGACGGTACTTGAATAGATGGCATAATTAATGCCCCTGAAGGTTCAACACCACCACTTGGAAATGCATCCCACATTTTCTTCAATGCTTCTAAGGCATTAAGTAATTCTTGGGATCCCTCAATTGAATCTGGTAACGGTTTCAAGAAGTGCTTCGAAGTAACTCGTAACTTGTAAACCACCTCGTCATTCTTTCCTTGGCACACAATTTCTATTAAATTGTTTTCTTTAATATTGATGTTTGATACCATGCCACCATTTCTTACTGCCTCTGCAGAATATTTCGGGCTTGATATGTTCTCTGAAGTGATCACCAAAAAATACTTTGATTTCCGCTCCATAAAATACCAAGCATGTTCAAGGTATTTGAAAGACACCTTGGAACCAAAACTGGAAGCCATGAAAGCTATAGTTTTCTGAAAAACAATCAAAAATAAAAAATGAGAAATACAATGATTTTCAAACTCAAAATATTAAATAAATTTTTAATTAAATATTTTTTAAGTTTTATTTATTTTTAATTTTTAAAATAAAATATTTTTTTAAATTATTTTATTTTAATTAGTTAGTTTATTTTAATCACCCACGCCCACCTCTTCCCTCCGCCCGCCCTCCTCCCCCTTGCTCCTTCCCTACACCCCTTCCCTTGCCCCTCCCCTTCCCTCTCCACACGTGTGTGTGCATGTGGTGAGGGAAGGGGAGGGGCAAGGGAAGGAAGGAGCGGGGGCCGGGCGGGCGGGGGGAAGCGGAGGGGGGCGAGGGGTACCTGTTGCGTGCGCAACAGGTGGGGGCATCGATGCCCCCCTCCCTTTCTCGCGCTCCCCCACCCCCCTTCCCTCCGCCCCCAACCCCCCTCTCAACGCGCGCACGGGGGCGTGGGGAGGACGGGGGTGTGCGAGGGTTGGAGGGGAGGGAACGGGGCGGAGGGGAGGGCACGTGGGGGTGGAGGGGAGAGGGACAGGCGCGCGGGGGGCGGGAAGGAGGGGTTGGGGGGGCGGAGGGGAGGGAAGGGGAAGGCGGGAGGGATGGGCGGATGGGAGGGAAGGGGGGCGGGTGGGGTGAAGCTCCCCACCTGTTGCAACAGGTTGGGGGGCGCCTCACCCCCCTCCCCTTCCCCACACCCCGCCTCCCACAGCCCCCTCTCCCGACGCGCCCGCCCCCCCTCCGCCCTCGCCACGCCCCCCCGCATCCCACCCACACCCCCCCTCCCCTCCCGCGCCCCCCACGCCACGCCCCCCCTTCCGAATGGAAGGGGGGCGGGCCCCCTTCCGTCCGGAAGGGGGGCGGGCGCGCGGTGGGGGGCGTGGGGAGGGCGGGAGGGGAGGGGGAAGTCCCCACCTGTTGCGCACGCAACAGGTGGGGGGGGCCGCCCCCCCACCTGTTGCATGCGCAACAGGTTGGGGGGATCGACCCCCCACCTGTTGCGCACGCAACAGGTTGGGGGGCGCCCTCGCCCCCCACCCCTTCCCCACCCCCCGCCCCACCCCCCCTCTCGCCCCCCACGCCCCCCGCCCCACCCATCGCGACGCCCCCCGCCCCACCCACGCCCCCCCTCCCCTCCCGCCCCCCCACGCCCGGCCCTCCTCCCCTCCCCATGCCCCCCCCCCCCGCGCGCGGTGGGGGGGCGTGGGGAGGGCGGGAGGGGAGGGGGGGCGGGCGCGAGGGGAGGGGGGGGTGGGGTGTGGGGAAGGGGAGGGGGGGCAAGGGCGCCCCCCCCCCACCTGTTGCGTGCGCAACAGGGCGCCCCCCCCCCTTCCCCACACCCCCCCCTCCCTCAGCCCCCCTCCCAGCGCGCTCGCCCCGCCCTCGCCACGCCCCCAGCCCCCCCTCCCGGCACGCCCACCCCCCTCCCCTCCCCTCCCGCCCTCCCCACGCCCCCCCCCCAGTGCGCCCGTCCCCTTCCGACGACGGAAGGGGGCGGGCGCGCCGGCCAGGGGGGGGCGTGGGGAGGGCGGGAGGGGGCGGGGGGTTGGGGGCGGAGGGAGGAAAGGGGGAGGCGGAGGGGGGGAGGGTGGGCGGGCGGCAGGGAGGGAGGGACGGGGGTGAGGGCGAAGGGAAGGGGGGGCTTGGGGGCGGAGGGGAGGAAAGGGGGAGGCGGAGGGGGGGAGGGGGGGAGGGCGGCAGGGAGGGAGGGACGGAGGGGAGGGCGAAGGGAAGGGGGGGCAGAGGATCAACGACAGGGCAGGAGGGGGGTGCGGCGGAGGGCGGGACGGAGGGAGGGAGGGGAGTGGGAAGGGCGGAGAAGAGGGAAGGGGGGCGGAGGGGGGTGGGAGCGGGGTAGCGACGACAGGGGAAGGGAAGGAAGGGGACGGAAGGAGGAGGGAGCAGGCAAGGGGAAGGGAAGGGGCCTTGGGGAGGGAGGAGAGGAGAGGGGGGAAGGGAAGGGAGGGGAGAAGCGGGAGGGGAGGGGAAGGGACGGGAAGGGGAGGGGAGAGAGGAAGTTGGAGAAGAGGGAGGAGGGAGTACCTGAGTGGAGAGGTGGTGGAGCTCCAGGAGAGAGTTGTGAAAGAGAATAAGAGAGTTGTGAGACAGAATGAGGAGAAGTAGAGTTTTATAGGAAATGGATAGCTTTTAGGTCAAGTCAGCTTTTTTTAGTTTTTAAGGTTTTTTTAGTTCTTTTAGGTTCACTATAAGTAGAACATTCTTCATTCTCTCTTTCATTCAAAGATCATTCGTTTACACTCCACGCTTCTCTCCTCTCATCAACCTGTTGCAGGATTCGCAAAAATTTTCAAAATGATGCAAGAGATGAGTTGTTGCGTACGCAAGAACTTCTAAGAATCAAGTTTTTATAAATTTGAATTTTTTTTCAAATCCGATCTTTTTCTAAAAAACTTGTGTGTACGCAACAACTTAAAAAACCATTTTAGCATTAAATCTTTTTTTCCATAAATTTTCCTCTTTAACTCAAACTCTCACAACCCCTCCCTACCTATTGCATACGCAATAACTTCAAAACAAAATTTAACACTCAAACCCTACCTATTGCGTACGCAACAACTTCAAAACAAAATTTAATCATAAATCTCTCAAAAAAACTCATCAACCAAAAAAAAAAATCTATTACAAATTTCTCTCTCAACCTCAAAGCCACTCAAACCTCCCTACCTATTGCGTACGCAACAACTCCAAAACAAAATTCAATCATAAATCTCTCCAAAAAACTCCTTTAAAAAAAAAAAAAATCTATAACACATTTCTCTCTCAACCTCAAAAGCACTCAAACCTCCCTACCTATTGCGTACGCAACAACTTCAAAACAAAATTTTACCACAAATCCTCCAAAAAACTCTTCTCACTACACGTTATTACAAATATCTCTATCAATCTCAAAACCACTCAAATGTCCTACCTATTGCGTACGCAACAACTTCAAAACAAAATTCAATCATAAATCTTTTCAAAAAACTCTTCTCACTACACTTTATTAATATAAGAAATCCATTTATAATATTTTTACCCATAATATAATAAATTAAATTTTTATTAACTAATGTTAAAATATAATTTTACTAAAAATATATATTATTAATCTATAAATTAATATAAATATTATATAATTATTATATAAATAAATATATAAATACATTAATTTAAGAAAAAAATTGAAAGGAGATCTTCTAGCATATGTGCTTTATATAATACTTAGTCTTAAAACAATGAAGAATTAGTGAATATATTGCTCTTCTATACATTATTAACTTAAAAACTAATATAAATATAAATTAATTATTATATAAATTTAAATAAATATATAAATAATTAATATTATACATTAATAACATTTAAAATTATGTAGATTATATACTAATAACCTTTCAATTTTAAAAAGTAGTCAATAAAAGAATTAAATTAATTTTAAAATTTAGAAAATATTAAAATTTACACACTTACTTTTAGCATGTATGCTTTTATTCCATATGTATAATACTTGTTAGTTAGTCAAAAAATGAAAAATTAGATAATGTATTTGTAAGGTAGTTATTTAAAACCATAGAATCTAGAAGACTACACTATCATTGCATCCATATCATTTTTTTACTTTAGTAACCATCAGATATCCATGATTCCATGTGTATAATACTTGTTGGTTAGTCGAAAGAATGCAAAATTAGATAATGTATTTGTAAGGTAGGTATTTAAAACCATAGAATCTAGAAGACTACAGTATCATTGCATCCATATCATTCTTTTTTACTTTAGCAAGCACCAGATATCCATGGTATCCATGATATGGAATACATATTTCTTAGAATGTCCATGATATGGAATATATATTTCTTCAAATATTTCTTATCAAATACTTTTTCATTTCTTCTCATACACCATGCACTTCTTCCTAATCAGTGTGCATACATCACTTCTTCGAATCGGTGTGCTTTTAGCCTATGTACTTGTTCCTAATCAGTAGGATACTTTGAGTAGGTAGGCTTGTAACTACTTAAAGTAAAGCCTTTGCAAAGGATCGTACCTTTTGATACACCATGCAGCATGAATGTAAAAAAATATGAATCGGTGTGCTTTTAGCCTATGTGCTTGTCCCTAATCAGTAGGATACTTTGATCCTACTTTGACTAGGTAGACTTATACTTACTTAAAGTAAAGCCTTTGCAATGTATCATACCTATAAACAAAACACTTTGGAAAGCATATAACATATAGTCTATATATATCTAAACTAAATACTTTAGAATGCATATTTTATATAGTCTATATATCTTAAATCTTACACCCTAAATCTTAAATCCTAAAGTTTCCTAAATCTTAGGTTATATAATCTAAGCTCTTAAACTTATATAATAGTTATAATTCCTAAACCTTAAATCCTAATCCCTATAACTTAAATTCTAAAACGTAATTCTCAATTCTAAACCCTAGATTCTACACTCTAAGCTCATGATCTTATATACTAAACCTTAAAACCTAAATCCTAAACCCTAAAATAATAATCATAAACCCTAAAAGCTAAACCCTAAACCCTATATTTTTAACCCTAAATCCTAAACCCTAAACCCTAAAAATATAATCATAAACACTAAACCCTAAACACTAAATCTTAAATCCTAAGCCCTAAATCCTTAACCCTAAACCCTAAACCCTAACCCTAAAATACAATCAAAATTTTATGATTTTTCTCGATTTGTGCAACATGTTAGATATACCCCCAACCTGTTGCTTAAGCAACAGGTTGGGGGTATATCCGACCTGTTGCACAAATCGAAAATTTTCTCGATTTATGCAACAGGTCGGATATACCCCCCAACCTGTTGCTCAAGCAACAGGTTGGGGGATATACCCGCAACCTGTTGCTCAAGCAACAGGTTGGGGGGTATATCCAACATGTTGCACAAATCCAGAAAATTCTTGATTTGTGCAACAGGTCGGATATACCCCCCAACCTGTTGCTCAAGCAACAGGTTGGGGAGTAACTCCAACATGTTGCACAAATCGAGAATTTTCTTGATTTGTGCAACAAGTTGGGGGTATATCCAACCTGTTGCACAAATCAAGAAAATTCTCGATTTGTGCAACATGTTGGAGTATATCCAACTTGATTCATGCAACAGGTTGGATATACCCCAACCTGTTGCTCAAGCAACAGGTTGGGGGGTATATCCAACCTGCTGCACAAATCGAGAAAATTCTCGATTTGTGCAACAGGTAGGATATACCCCCCAACCTTGAGCAACAAGGTTGGGGGTATATCCAACCTGTTGCACAAATCGAGAAAATTCTCGATTTGTGCAACAGGTTGGATATACCCCCCAACCTGTTGCTTAAGCAACAGGTTGCGGGTATATCCCCCAACCTGTTGCTTGAGCAACAGGTTGGGGGGTATATCCAACCTGTTGCACAAATCGAAAAAATTCTCGATTTGTGCAACAGGTAGGATATACCCCCCAACCTTGAGCAACAAGGTTGGGGGTATATCCAACCTGTTGCACAAATCGAAAAAATTCTCGATTTGTGCAACAGGTTGGATATACCCCCCAACCTGTTGCTTGAGCAACAGGTTGCGGGTATATCCCCCAACCTGTTGCTTGAGCAACAGGTTGGGGGTATATCCGACCTGTTGCACAAATCGAGAAAATTCTAGATTTGTGCAACAGGTCGGATATACCCCCCAACGTGTTGCTTGAGTTGGGGGTATATCTAACATGTTGCACAAATCGAGAAAAATCATAAAATTTTGATTGTATTTTAGGGTTAGGGTTTAGGGTTTAGTATTTAGGGTTAAGGATTTAGGGCTTAGGATTTAAGATTTAGTGTTTAGGGTTTAGTGTTTATGATTATATTTTTAGGGTTTAGGATTTAGGGTTTAAGAATTAAATGTTTAAAGTTTAGGATTTACGGTGGTTAAGATGTTTTGGTATTAATTATTTAAAGTTTAGGATGTAGGGTTTAGGTTAATGCCTTCTCTCCTAGTTTTGATATAGAAGTTATTAAGTAATAATAAGCTCAATGATTATTTATTAAATGTTCATTTTGAGTTGCTAATTTACTTTTATACATAAAACAGGTATTCACCCTAACAGAGGGTATGGATGTGGTGTTATATGAGAAGAATGAAGTGGTGGCTTTTGGATGAATTCATAGTCTTGATCCTATGAATGTGTGTCATTTTCAACGTTGTGGTGAGAGAAGATGTGTAGTGATAATCACCAACGTTGTAAATCCTGAAGTACATTTAAAATATCCACATGGAGACTTTGAAACATTGGGAGATATCTTACAATGTGATATATTTGATATGCAAGCACACAGAACACTCTGGGACCAAGACGAAATTGTTCCAAAGACATACTTTCAAGATATCAAGAAAACTTATATCCAGGGGGAAAAAGTACAGATGTTATCTCGCTTTGGAGAAGTTTTAGCAATTGGCAACTTTAAGGGCTATGCTCAGAGTTTTCTCTGTATAGTGGAGATAATTAAGTTGACTAGTGCAGGTGTCATTCAAAATGCAATGGATAGTACTTCACAATTAGACGTCCATAATACTACGTCTCAACTACAAGTTCATAGTACTTGTAAATGGGGGTTAGCTTTCTTGAAATCAAGTTTGCCCAAGACAGTTTCCTTCAATGTCATGAAAGACACAACAGAATATTATCAGAAGAAAAAGACTATAACACAAATGGGATCCAAATTGATAAGAAGCTATAGTAGTAATCAAGAGTATCATAGTGGCATGCTCACAGGTATCGAGGACATTATAGTAACAGATGTTGATGCAGAAAAGGTTTCTTGTGTTGCAAGTGACTCAAATATACTCACTGGTATAGAAGACTTGTCTTGTGTTGCAAGTGACTCGAACAGGCTCACTGGTATAGAAGACTTGTCATGTGTTGCAAGTGACTCGAACAGGCTCACTGGTATAGAAGATTTATCCTGTGTTGCAAGTGACTCAAACAGGCTCACTGGTATAGAAGACTTGTCTTGTGCTGCAAGTGACTCAAACATGCTTATTGATATAAAAGACAGAAGATGTGTTGAAAATAATAAGATGGGACCACAAAGAAAAATACACGCAAAGATCAATGGGATAAGTGATGCAATAACAGGAATTGATGATATTAGTGACAATGATCATGATGTTACCACTCGAATACAAGGCAAAAGGGGCAGAGAATCTGAGAATATTGTTGCTAGCATGCCAGAGAATATAGATGGGAGAATCTTGAGTTACGAAGGAGAAACAGTTCAACCACAAAATTCAAGAGGCATTAGCAACAAATTGGCATCAATGAACATGTCGACCAGATTGCCATTTCCAAGATATTATAAGGTATCAAATAATTCTCAAGCCTACACAGCATTTGATTATAAAGATGAAGATTCAAGGGAAATGGATTCGAGGTTTGATGGTCTTACAACTAGAAAACGCAAGACACTATTTACAAAAAGAAAGTATGTGAGTGTGAAGAGGCGAAGAATCATGGCATCAATTCCAGAACCAAAGAGACATGTGATGCTATCCGAGGAGAATATGGAAAGGATGCTTATGCGAGTTTGTTGCAAGAGACTTTGCATTAGAAAAGTTGGGAAAGATGATTGTGCAGCCATACGCCTTGGTATTTGGAGTAAGACAGCGCCTAATAGACATAACTATCTTCTTCAAGAGTTTTCATGCTTTCTTCATCAAGGCACTAATCAAGATTTGAGCACAGGACACTGTAAACCTAGATTGAAACCCATGGTTAATGGGAGACCCATTTGCAATCGAGGATATCAATGGTTAACTGGACTATCACATGGCACATATTGGACCATCTGGGCAGAGGTGAAAGAAAAAGTTATTCATACAATTCATGGAAATACGTACAAGCTTAAATGCCATGGAAGCACTATAAATGCAACCGCAACATTAAAGCAAGTTCTCGAAGACCATGCATTACCACAGCCTCATCTTCAACAAACAATGCTAGATGGACGTGTCGAATGCCAACAACATCTTCCTTTGGGAATGACAAAGAAGGTCGTCCTAGAGACTGTCAATAAAACTTTACAAGACAGAGACGAGAGCATGATTTCACGATCAACCTTGTACAAAATTTGGCGTAGAGATTTTTGCCATGTCAAGACACCATCAAAGCAAAGGATGTCAAAATGTAAGACATGTGATGAATTAAAAAATGCCATTGAACATAGTAAATGTGAGCAGCAGCGAGGAAGATATATTAAATGGCGATCAATCCATTTACGTCATGTGCAGGATGCTCGAAAGTTGTATGCTTCTTGGAGAGAGGAAGCTATTTCACATGTCAATAAGTCCATGTGCATCACCATTGATGGCATGGACCAGAATACAACCACTTTGCCACGATATAGACGTATCCCACCGGCATTGGAGGGCAAACGTGGACTAAAAACACACTTGTGTGGAGTATTAGTACATGGATACCGAATCTTTTGTGATGTATGGATTGATAGTTTGCATGACCATGATAGTAACCAGGTTGTTACATCAATCATGAAAGCAATAAGAAAGGTCAGAGATGCTCGCGGATGTTTGCCTAACACATTGCGAATACAAGCTGATAATTGTTGGAGAGAGAACAAGAATAAATATATATTTGCTTTATGCTCTATGTTGGTTGGTCTGAAAATATTTGAAGAAGTGGAAGTTGGCTTTCTTCTTGTCGGCCATACACATGAAGACATAGATCAAATCTTCAGTGTTATCTCTGGTGAGTTGAAGGCAATGGATGTTTTGACAATGGAGGATATGCTATTTCGAATTGGGAAAAAAATTGGAGGTTCTCGTAAGGAAGAATCAGAAGTGGCTATCTTAGAGAGGATGGTAGATTGGAGAGCATTTATAGAGCCACATTTACAAACAGGAGATGATGCCCTAATAGGACACACAAATCCACACTACTTTCGGTTTCACATGCATAACAATATTCCAGTGATGCAATGGAAGCACTACTCAGTAGATGGAGATCATTTATGGAGTGAGTCATATGCTTTGTTACAACGAATAATTCCATTGGAGGAAACTAGATTTGTTCTTGCAAAAAACAAATCACTTGACATAGATGAAATGAAAGGCTTGAAAGCCTTCATTAAACATCTTCAAAGTATGATGCAGAAATATCCTGAGCAATCAACTAAGAATTTGGAGACAATTAAATCAACTAAAGCACTTATCCAATCTTTAGAAAGACAAGAAAACTTAATGAGCATTGAATACTCTGAATCCTTTTGGCCACCAAGTTTTCCTTTGGATATAAATATGTTAGTAGATATGGAGGAAGCAGAGGAATGCCTTTTACCTCAAAAATATTGTGGCAGGAAGGGAGACAAACCCTTACCAGAGTTTATACCATGTAATGAGATTGAAGAGGGTCTATTTGTTGTAGTTTGGGCATGTGATCCGGGTTCAGAGTTGGATGACCAAGGTGGCCCAATTTGGGTTGCAAAGGTTACTAAGATAGAAAGGGATGACAAGGGAACTCCTATAACATTTACAGCTTTATGGTATGAACCAAAGCCATTAAAAAATCTCCCAAGAAGATATACAATAAAACAACTCTATGAGGGATGCTTGCAAAAGAAACGTGAATGGGTTCCAAATAATGAGGGATTAACAGAGGTGGAAGTCAGTAGCATTATTCATTGCTGGAAATCGAGGACACGAAGTTTTAAAAAGAAGCATGGATACAATGTTGAAAAATGTATCACAATCCCTGATCCAAGTCGTGTCCATATTAAACATCATTTGGCAAGACTTGACCCATCAAGCTCAAATACATTACATGAGTCTGATGACTCTGAACGAGATTCAGATGCATAAGATAATGTTTTGTATGCTTTTTTCCATACAAATGGTGTATCTATACACCACCAATAACGAGATTCAGATGCATAAGATAATGTTTTGTATGCTTTTTTCCATACAAATGGTGTATCTATACACCACCAATAAGATAATTTATTGTATGGTTTGTTTTTTAAAAAAGGGTGTATCTATACACCACTTATGTATTGAATTCAACAAACTCTTTTTTTTTTTTTTAATGGTGTATCTATACACCACTTATATGTTGAATTCAACAAACTCTTTTCATATGGTGTCATATTTTCACTTCATAGTGTTAAAATTGAACTTGAGTTAGGAGACTACTATTATTATTATTATAGTTATTGGATGGAGGCACCATGCATGAGTTTGGGAATTATAGCTTCAGCGAGCCATTTTTTTTAAAATTAGAGGTTACCACTTGACTTTTTACTAGCTTAATAAGGCCATATTTGTATATAAGTGACCCATTAAGTGCTCAAAAAACCCAATTTTTTAGCTCACTAAGTGAAGTTGAGTGGAAAGGATATGCTCCAAAAAAAAGTCCAAACCAAGAGAGAAAGTCCAAAAATTTTGAATAGTGTGTTTCTCTGCACAGCCGCATGGGTACTTGAACCCACGACCTCCTCCTTCAAATGTGAAGAGCCAACCGCTGGGCTAGCTCTTGATTAGTGTAACCAAGCAGAGCCACTTACTAATGACATGTTCTCGCTGGACTAGCAAAAAGGGGTTGGCCCCTCGTCGACTCACGCTCTGCCCCTGCTCCTGGTAACCGAACCCCTGCCCTCTACACTAACAAATGGTATACCTAACGGCCTGGCTACCACCGGGGCCATGGCCATGCTTGAAACTCATTTCTATCCATATGCTTAAATAGCAATTTTAGGAGGCAGGGCTACGATGGCCTCTCGTCCTCCATGCACACGTCAAACGCTCGAGGTGTGGCATCGCAAACGTATGGGGGTTCAAAGGGAATCGGAGGGAGCAATTTGGTCGGTAATGGTTCAGGTAATCGACCGTGAGGAAAATGAGTTAACCTCTGCAAAGTATCGAATTCAGGGCTTCCAGCCTCGTACGCGCAGAGCCTAACGTTGGGCTAGCCAAGTGCTCTAGTCTCGGTTAGTGTAAACAAGACTAGACACTTAATAATATAGTATCTTTCTTGGTCGCAGGCTCTCCCAAAAGACTCTCTACACAGCCGCACGGTTACTCGAACCCACGACCTCCTCCTTCAAATGTGAAGAGCCAACCGCTGGGCTAGCTCTTGATTAGTGTAACCAAGCGGAACCACTTACTAATGACATGTTCTCACTGGACTAGCAAAAAGGGCTTGGCCCCTCGTCGACTTGCGCTCTGCCCCTGCTCCGGTAACCGAACCCCCACCCTCTACAGTAACAAACGGTATACCTAGCTGCCCGGCTACCACCGGGGCCATGGCCATGCTTGAAACTCCTTTCTATCCATATGCTTAAATAGCAATTTTAGGAGGCGGGGCTACGATGGCCTCTCCTCCTCCATGCACATGTCAAACACTGGAGTTGTGGCATCGCAAACCTCTGGGGGATCAAAGGGAATCGGAGGGAGCAATTGGGTTGGTAATGGTTCAGGTAATCGGCCGTGAGGAAAATGAGTTAACCTGTGCAGAGTATCGAATTCAGGGCCTCCAGCCTGATACGCGTAGAGCCTAACATGGGGCTAGCCAACTGCTCTAGTCTCGGTTAGTGTAAGCAAGACTAGACACTTAATAATATAGTATCTTTCTTGGTCACGGGCTCTCCCAAAAGACTCTCTGCACAGCCGCATGGATACTCAAACCCATGACCTCCTCCTTCAAACGTGAAGAGCCAACCGCTGGGCTAGCTCTTGATTAGTGTAACCAAGCGGAACCACTTACTAATGACATGTTCTCGCTCGACTAGCAAAAAGGGGTTGGCCCCTCGTCGACTCGCGCTCTGCCCCTGCTCCTGGTAATTGAACCCCCGCCCTCTACACTAACAAACGGTATACCTCACGGCCTGGCTACCACCCGGGCCATGGCCATGCTTGAAACTCATTTCTATCCATGTGCTTAAATAGCAATTTTAGGAGTCGGGGCTACGATGGCCTCTCCTCCTCCATGCACACGTCAAACGATGGAGCTGTGGCATCGCAAACCTCTGGGAGATCAAAGGGAATCGGAGGGAGCAATTTGGTCGGTAATGGTTCAGGTAATCGGCCGTGAGGAAGGTCCTCGACCTTTCCGTCGATACTTTCCGTCAACTTGAGAGAACCTCCATCGGCTCCGACCTTCCTATACACTACAGTGCTATAATCACGGGCCCAACCCTGTGATCGTGATGGCGAGGCGACCTCTTGTTCCAAAGGGCTGGTAGGATAAAGCTTAAGAGCTCTCATACGAAGTCTTTCCAGTCAAAGCATGACGGAACTGCAGTTCCATCAAAAACTTCCGTCAATGCGCACTTAGTAGCCCAGTTCTCCATCTTCCACGCGACTCGATCCTGGTGCTTTTGTAGAGGAGCTACCAAGCAGCGCCTCTAGACCTCCATGAACTCCTGGGGTGAACGATCTACTGGTAGGGGTTCTCTGCTCTCTGGATCGTCAAAGATACCTCTTGAGCGAGAACCTCTACTATCATGGATGTTTTGACAATGGAGGATATGCTATTTCGAAGTCAAAACATCCTAGCATATCCTCCATTGTCAAAACATCCATTGCCTTCAACTCACCAGAGATAACACTGAAGATTTGATCTATGTCTTCATGTGTATGGCCGACAAGAAGAAAGCCAACTTCCACTTCTTCAAATATTTTCAGACCAACCAACATAGAGCATAAAGCAAATATATATTTATTCTTGTTCTCTCTCCAACAATTATCAGCTTGTATTCGCAATGTGTTAGGCAAACATCCGCGAGCATCTCTGACCTTTCTTATTGCTTTCATGATTGATGTAACAACCTGGTTACTATCATGGTCATGCAAACTATCAATCCATACATCACAAAAGATTCGGTATCCATGTACTAATACTCCACACAAGTGTGTTTTTAGTCCACGTTTGCCCTCCAATGCCGGTGGGATACGTCTATATCGTGGCAAAGTGGTTGTATTCTGGTCCATGCCATCAATGGTGATGCACATGGACTTATTGACATGTGAAATAGCTTCCTCTCTCCAAGAAGCATACAACTTTCGAGCATCCTGCACATGACGTAAATGGATTGATCGCCATTTAATATATCTTCCTCGCTGCTGCTCACATTTACTATGTTCAATGGCATTTTTTAATTCATCACATGTCTTACATTTTGACATCCTTTGCTTTGATGGTGTCTTGACATGGCAAAAATCTCTACGCCAAATTTTGTACAAGGTTGATCGTGAAATCATGCTCTCGTCTCTGTCTTGTAAAGTTTTATTGACAGTCTCTAGGACGACCTTCTTTGTCATTCCCAAAGGAAGATGTTGTTGGCATTCGACACGTCCATCTAGCATTGTTTGTTGAAGATGAGGCTGTGGTAATGCATGGTCTTCGAGAACTTGCTTTAATGTTGCGGTTGCATTTATAGTGCTTCCATGGCATTTAAGCTTGTACGTATTTCCATGAATTGTATGAATAACTTTTTCTTTCACCTCTGCCCAGATGGTCCAATATGTGCCATGTGATAGTCCAGTTAACCATTGATATCCTCGATTGCAAATGGGTCTCCCATTAACCATGGGTTTCAATCTAGGTTTACAGTGTCCTGTGCTCAAATCTTGATTAGTGCCTTGATGAAGAAAGCATGAAAACTCTTGAAGAAGATAGTTATGTCTATTAGGCGCTGTCTTACTCCAAATACCAAGGCGTATGGCTGCACAATCATCTTTCCCAACTTTTCTAATGCAAAGTCTCTTGCAACAAACTCGCATAAGCATCCTTTCCATATTCTCCTCGGATAGCATCACATGTCTCTTTGGTTCTGGAATTGATGCCATGATTCTTCGCCTCTTCACACTCACATACTTTCTTTTTGTAAATAGTGTCTTGCGTTTTCTAGTTGTAAGACCATCAAACCTCGAATCCATTTCCCTTGAATCTTCATCTTTATAATCAAATGCTGTGTAGGCTTGAGAATTATTTGATACCTTATAATATCTTGGAAATGGCAATCTGGTCGACATGTTCATTGATGCCAATTTGTTGCTAATGCCTCTTGAATTTTGTGGTTGAACTGTTTCTCCTTCGTAACTCAAGATTCTCCCATCTATATTCTCTGGCATGCTAGCAACAATATTCTCAGATTCTCTGCCCCTTTTGCCTTGTATTCGAGTGGTAACATCATGATCATTGTCACTAATATCATCAATTCCTGTTATTGCATCACTTATCCCATTGATCTTTGCGTGTATTTTTCTTTGTGGTCCCATCTTATTATTTTCAACACATCTTCTGTCTTTTATATCAATAAGCATGTTTGAGTCACTTGCAGCACAAGACAAGTCTTCTATACCAGTGAGCCTGTTTGAGTCACTTGCAACACAGGATAAATCTTCTATACCAGTGAGCCTGTTCGAGTCACTTGCAACACATGACAAGTCTTCTATACCAGTGAGCCTGTTCGAGTCACTTGCAACACAAGACAAGTCTTCTATACCAGTGAGTATATTTGAGTCACTTGCAACACAAGAAACCTTTTCTGCATCAACATCTGTTACTATAATGTCCTCGATACCTGTGAGCATGCCACTATGATACTCTTGATTACTACTATAGCTTCTTATCAATTTGGATCCCATTTGTGTTATAGTCTTTTTCTTCTGATAATATTCTGTTGTGTCTTTCATGACATTGAAGGAAACTGTCTTGGGCAAACTTGATTTCAAGAAAGCTAACCCCCATTTACAAGTACTATGAACTTGTAGTTGAGACGTAGTATTATGGACGTCTAATTGTGAAGTACTATCCATTGCATTTTGAATGACACCTGCACTAGTCAACTTAATTATCTCCACTATACAGAGAAAACTCTGAGCATAGCCCTTAAAGTTGCCAATTGCTAAAACTTCTCCAAAGCGAGATAACATCTGTACTTTTTCCCCCTGGATATAAGTTTTCTTGATATCTTGAAAGTATGTCTTTGGAACAATTTCGTCTTGGTCCCAGAGTGTTCTGTGTGCTTGCATATCAAATATATCACATTGTAAGATATCTCCCAATGTTTCAAAGTCTCCATGTGGATATTTTAAATGTACTTCAGGATTTACAACGTTGGTGATTATCACTACACATCTTCTCTCACCACAACGTTGAAAATGACACACATTCATAGGATCAAGACTATGAATTCATCCAAAAGCCACCACTTCATTCTTCTCATATAACACCACATCCATACCCTCTGTTAGGGTGAATACCTGTTTTATGTATAAAAGTAAATTAGCAACTCAAAATGAACATTTAATAAATAATCATTGAGCTTATTATTACTTAATAACTTCTATATCAAAACTAGGAGAGAAGGCATTAACCTAAACCCTACATCCTAAACTTTAAATAATTAATACCAAAACATCTTAACCACCGTAAATCCTAAACTTTAAACATTTAATTCTTAAACCCTAAATCCTAAACCCTAAAAATATAATCATAAACACTAAACCCTAAACACTAAATCTTAAATCCTAAGCCCTAAATCCTTAACCCTAAATACTAAACCCTAAACCCTAACCCTAAAATACAATCAAAATTTTATGATTTTTCTCGATTTGTGCAACATGTTAGATATACCCCCAACTCAAGCAACACGTTGGGGGGTATATCCGACCTGTTGCACAAATCTAGAATTTTCTCGATTTGTGCAACAGGTCGGATATACCCCCAACCTGTTGCTCAAGCAACAGGTTGGGGGATATACCCGCAACCTGTTGCTCAAGCAACAGGTTGGGGGGTATATCCAACCTGTTGCACAAATCGAGAATTTTTTCGATTTGTGCAACAGGTTGGATATACCCCCAACCTTGTTGCTCAAGGTTGGGGGGTATATCCTACCTGTTGCACAAATCGAGAATTTTTTCGATTTGTGCAACAGGTTGGATATACCCCCCAACCTGTTGCTCAAGCAACAGGTTGGGGGATATACCCGCAACCTGTTGCTTAAGCAACAGGTTGGGGGGTATATCCAACCTGTTGCACAAATCGAGAATTTTCTCGATTTGTGCAACAGGTTGGATATACCCCCAACCTTGTTGCTCAAGGTTGGGGGGTATATCCTACCTGTTGCACAAATCGAGAATTTTCTCGATTTGTGCAGCAGGTTGGATATACCCCCCAACCTGTTGCTTGAGCAACAGGTTGGGGTATATCCAACCTGTTGCATGAATCAAGTTGGATATACTCCAACATGTTGCACAAATCGAGAATTTTCTTGATTTGTGCAACAGGTTGGATATACCCCCAACTTGTTGCACAAATCAAGAAAATTCTCGATTTGTGCAACATGTTGGAGTTACTCCCCAACCTGTTGCTTGAGCAACAGGTTGGGGGGTATATCCGACCTGTTGCACAAATCAAGAATTTTCTGGATTTGTGCAACATGTTGGATATACCCCCCAACCTGTTGCTTGAGCAACAGGTTGCGGGTATATCCCCCAACCTGTTGCTTGAGCAACAGGTTGGGGGGTATATCCGACCTGTTGCATAAATCGAGAAAATTTTCGATTTGTGCAACAGGTCGGATATACCCCCAACCTGTTGCTTAAGCAACAGGTTGGGGGTATATCTAACATGTTGCACAAATCGAGAAAAATCATAAAATTTTGATTGTATTTTAGGGTTAGGGTTTAGGGTTTAGTATTTAGGGTTAAGGATTTAGGGCTTAGGATTTAAGATTTAGTGTTTAGGGTTTAGTGTTTATGATTATATTTTTAGGGTTTAGGGTTTAGGATTTAGGGTTAAAAATATAGGGTTTAGGGTTTAGCTTTTAGGGTTTATGATTATTGTTTTAGGGTTTAGGATTTAGGTTTTAAGGTTTAGTATATAAGATCATGAGCTTAGAGTGTAGAATCTAGGGTTTAGAATTGAGAATTACGTTTTAGAATTTAAGTTATAGGGATTAGGATTTAAGGTTTAGGAATTATAACTATTATATAAGTTTAAGAGCTTAGATTATATAACCTAAGATTTAGGAAACTTTAGGATTTAAGATTTAGGGTGTAAGATTTAAGATATATAGACTATATAAAATATGCATTCTAAAGTATTTAGTTTAGATATATATAGACTATATGTTATATGCTTTCCAAAGTGTTTTGTTTATAGGTATGATACATTGCAAAGGCTTTACTTTAAGTAAGTATAAGTCTACCTAGTCAAAGTAGGATCAAAGTATCCTACTGATTAGGGACAAGCACATAGGCTAAAAGCACACCGATTCATATTTTTTTACATTCATGCTGCATGGTGTATCAAAAGGTACGATCCTTTGCAAAGGCTTTACTTTAAGTAGTTACAAGCCTACCTACTCAAAGTATCCTACTGATTAGGAACAAGTACATAGGCTAAAAGCACACCGATTCGAAGAAGTGATGTATGCACACTGATTAGGAAGAAGTGCATGGTGTATGAGAAGAAATGAAAAAGTATTTGATAAGAAATATTTGAAGAAATATATATTCCATATCATGGACATTCTAAGAAATATGTATTCCATATCATGGATACCATGGATATCTGGTGCTTGCTAAAGTAAAAAAGAATGATATGGATGCAATGATACTGTAGTCTTCTAGATTCTATGGTTTTAAATACCTACCTTACAAATACATTATCTAATTTTGCATTCTTTCGACTAACCAACAAGTATTATACACATGGAATCATGGATATCTGATGGTTACTAAAGTAAAAAAATGATATGGATGCAATGATAGTGTAGTCTTCTAGATTCTATGGTTTTAAATAACTACCTTACAAATACATTATCTAATTTTTCATTTTTTGACTAACTAACAAGTATTATACATATGGAATAAAAGCATACATGCTAAAAGTAAGTGTGTAAATTTTAATATTTTCTAAATTTTAAAATTAATTTAATTCTTTTATTGACTACTTTTTAAAATTGAAAGGTTATTAGTATATAATCTACATAATTTTAAATGTTATTAATGTATAATATTAATTATTTATATATTTATTTAAATTTATATAATAATTAATTTATATTTATATTAGTTTTTAAGTTAATAATGTATAGAAGAGCAATATATTCACTAATTCTTCATTGTTTTAAGACTAAGTATTATATAAAGCACATATGCTAGAAGATCTCCTTTCAATTTTTTTCTTAAATTAATGTATTTATATATTTATTTATATAATAATTATATAATATTTATATTAATTTATAGATTAATAATATATATTTTTAGTAAAATTATATTTTAACATTAGTTAATAAAAATTTAATTTATTATATTATGGGTAAAAATATTATAAATGGATTTCTTATATTAATAAAGTGTAGTGAGAAGAGTTTTTTGAAAAGATTTATGATTGAATTTTGTTTTGAAGTTGTTGCGTACGCAATAGGTAGGACATTTGAGTGGTTTTGAGATTGATAGAGATATTTGTAATAACGTGTAGTGAGAAGAGTTTTTTGGAGGATTTGTGGTAAAATTTTGTTTTGAAGTTGTTGCGTACGCAATAGGTAGGGAGGTTTGAGTGCTTTTGAGGTTGAGAGAGAAATGTGTTATAGATTTTTTTTTTTTTTAAAGGAGTTTTTTGGAGAGATTTATGATTGAATTTTGTTTTGGAGTTGTTGCGTACGCAATAGGTAGGGAGGTTTGAGTGGCTTTGAGGTTGAGAGAGAAATTTGTAATAGATTTTTTTTTTTGGTTGATGAGTTTTTTTGAGAGATTTATGATTAAATTTTGTTTTGAAGTTGTTGCGTACGCAATAGGTAGGGTTTGAGTGTTAAATTTTGTTTTGAAGTTATTGCGTATGCAATAGGTAGGGAGGGGTTGTGAGAGTTTGAGTTAAAGAGAAAAATTTATGGAAAAAAAGATTTAATGCTAAAATGGTTTTTTAAGTTGTTGCGTACACACAAGTTTTTTAGAAAAAGATCGGATTTGAAAAAAAATTCAAATTTATAAAAACTTGATTCTTAGAAGTTCTTGCGTACGCAACAACTCACCTCTTGCATCATTTTGAAAATTTTTGCGAATCCTGCAACAGGTTGATGAGAGGAGAGAAGCGTGGAGTGTAAACGAATGATCTTTGAATGAAAGAGAGAATGAAGAATGTTCTACTTATAGTGAACCTAAAAGAACTAAAAAAACCTTAAAAACTAAAAAAAGCTGACTTGACCTAAAAGCTATCCATTTCCTATAAAACTCTACTTCTCCTCATTCTGTCTCACAACTCTCTTATTCTCTTTCACAACTCTCTCCTGGAGCTCCACCACCTCTCCACTCAGGTACTCCCTCCTCCCTCTTCTCCAACTTCCTCTCTCCCCTCCCCTTCCCGTCCCTTCCCCTCTCCTCCCGCTTCTCCCCTCCCTTCCCTTCCCCCCTCTCCTCTCCTCCCTCCCCAAGGCCCCTTCCCTTCCCCTTGCCTGCTCCCTCCTCCTTCCGTCCCCTTCCTTCCCTTCCCCTGTCGTCGCTACCCCGCTCCCACCCCCCTCCGCCCCCCTTCCCTCTTCTCCGCCCTTCCCACTCCCCTCCCTCCCTCCGTCCCGCCCTCCGCCGCACCCCCCTCCTGCCCTGTCGTTGATCCTCTGCCCCCCCTTCCCTTCGCCCTCCCCTCCGTCCCTCCCTCCCTGCCGCCCTCCCCCCCTCCCCCCCTCCGCCTCCCCCTTTCCTCCCCTCCCCCCCCAAGCCCCCCCTTCCCTTCGCCCTCACCCCCGTCCCTCCCTCCCTGCCGCCCGCCCACCCTCCCCCCCTCCGCCTCCCCCTTTCCTCCCTCCGCCCCCAACCCCCCGCCCCCTCCCGCCCTCCCCACGCCCCCCCCTGGCCGGCGCGCCCGCCCCCTTCCGTCGTCGGAAGGGGACGGGCGCACCGGGGGGGGGGCGTGGGGAGGGCGGGAGGGGAGGGGAGGGGGGTGGGCGTGCCGGGAGGGGGGGCTGGGGGCGTGGCGAGGGCGGGGCGAGCGCGCTGGGAGGGGGGCTGAGGGAGGGGGGGGTGTGGGGAAGGGGGGGGCGCCCTGTTGCGCACGCAACAGGTGGGGGGGGGCGCCCTTGCCCCCCCTCCCCTTCCCCACACCCCACCCCCCCCTCCCCTCGCGCCCGCCCCCCCTCCCCTCCCGCCCTCCCCACGCCCCCCCACCGCGCGCGGGGGGGGGGGCATGGGGAGGGGAGGAGGGCCGGGCGTGGGGGGGCGGGAGGGGAGGGGGGGCGTGGGTGGGGCGGGGGGCGTCGCGATGGGTGGGGCGGGGGGCGTGGGGGGCGAGAGGGGGGGTGGGGCGGGGGGTGGGGAAGGGGTGGGGGGCGAGGGCGCCCCCCAACCTGTTGCGTGCGCAACAGGTGGGGACTTCCCCCTCCCCTCCCGCCCTCCCCACGCCCCCCACCGCGCGCCCGCCCCCCTTCCGGACGGAAGGGGGCCCGCCCCCCTTCCATTCGGAAGGGGGGGCGTGGCGTGGGGGGCGCGGGAGGGGAGGGGGGGTGTGGGTGGGATGTGGGGGGGCGTGGCGAGGGCGGAGGGGGGGCGGGCGCGTCGGGAGAGGGGGCTGTGGGAGGCGGGGTGTGGGGAAGGGGAGGGGGGTGAGGCGCCCCCCAACCTGTTGCAACAGGTGGGGAGCTTCACCCCACCCGCCCCCCTTCCCTCCCATCCGCCCATCCCTCCCGCCTTCCCCTTCCCTCCCCTCCGCCCCCCCAACCCCTCCTTCCCGCCCCCCGCGCGCCTGTCCCTCTCCCCTCCACCCCCACGTGCCCTCCCCTCCGCCCCGTTCCCTCCCCTCCAACCCTCGCACACCCCCGTCCTCCCCACGCCCCCGTGCGCGCGTTGAGAGGGGGGTTGGGGGCAGAGGGAAGGGGGGTGGGGGAGCGCGAGAAAGGGAGGGGGGCATCGATGCCCCCACCTGTTGCGCACGCAACAGGTACCCCTCGCCCCCCTCCGCTTCCCCCCGCCCGCCCGGCCCCCGCTCCTTCCTTCCCTTGCCCCTCCCCTTCCCTCACCACATGCACACACACGTGTGGAGAGGGAAGGGGAGGGGCAAGGGAAGGGGTGTAGGGAAGGAGCAAGGGGGAGGAGGGCGGGCGGAGGGAAGAGGTGGGCGTGGGTGATTAAAATAAACTAACTAATTAAAATAAAATAATTTAAAAAAATATTTTATTTTAAAAATTAAAAATAAATAAAACTTAAAAAATATTTAATTAAAAATTTATTTAATATTTTGAGTTTGAAAATCATTGTATTTCTCATTTTTTATTTTTGATTGTTTTTCAGAAAACTATAGCTTTCATGGCTTCCAGTTTTGGTTCCAAGGTGTCTTTCAAATACCTTGAACATGCTTGGTATTTTATGGAGCGGAAATCAAAGTATTTTTTGGTGATCACTTCAGAGAACATATCAAGCCCGAAATATTCTGCAGAGGCAGTAAGAAATGGTGGCATGGTATCAAACATCAATATTAAAGAAAACAATTTAATAGAAATTGTGTGCCAAGGAAAGAATGACGAGGTGGTTTACAAGTTACGAGTTACTTCGAAGCACTTCTTGAAACCGTTACCAGATTCAATTGAGGGATCCCAAGAATTACTTAATGCCTTAGAAGCATTGAAGAAAATGTGGGATGCATTTCCAAGTGGTGGTGTTGAACCTTCAGGGGCATTAATTATGCCATCTATTCAAGTACCGTCAATATCTGTGGCGGTAACTCCGATAACTCCAACAAGTGTAACTACAGTATCTCCAACTGTACCTACGCCATCGACTGCTGCAACTACAGGAACAAGAAGGAGTGATCGTGGAGTAGACTCAAGTGCTATAGCTATTCCTAGAAAGAGAGCAAAAATAACTCCTACTCCATGTGGAGATCGCTCAAGTGCAGGCTATTTAAAACCTGGCGAAAAATTGGATAGCGATGAAGAGAAAGATCAGCAAGAAGAAGATACAAGTCTCAAAGACTTTTCTATAAGTGTGGCGGACTTACATCCTCCAGAGGATGAGGGATACATTTGGGGATTTTCACAATTCAGCGTGGCCACAATGCTTATTGATCGAGCTTCATTGTTCACAAATCAAAGAAAGCTCGATAAGATATTTGCACGCAAATTGTATGAAGATACAAGGAAAACAAGAACTCCCGTTGCCACTAATATCACTCTTCGTCCTATGGCGTTTAAGAGACTTCAAGAAGATGATCCCACATTGCCTGATGTCACATTTCAAAAGCGCGTGGACTTTCTTGATGCTTTTGAGAACTTTAGAAAGAGTGACTTTGTTCGTGGAGAGGCTTTGTATCAAAGCCGATATGGGAGTGACATCGAGAAGAGATACATGCTGGCAAAGAATAGATTCTTAGAAAGATGTAGGTTTGAGCCCATTGATGGGCAACACTTTTGTGAGGCTTGCAGGATCGCCCTTGATGAGGGAAGAAAAGGAAACTTGCCACAGATTGAGTGGATGGAAAAGTTTCAACGGGTCATTTGTCATATATGCATATTTAATGATGACTCGAAGTACATTCTAGAATCAGAGAGGCTGAATTCTGCTCCATTTAGGTTGAAAAAAAGCTCTTCTCTTTCTGAGATCTTGATAAAGGCAAGGGAGTTATGGATGGGCTGTGGAAAGCCACAAACAGTGAAGGGCAGGAGACCTACATCGGAGTACATGACAAAGAGGACTCGGTTCTATAGATGCTTGAAAGGTGTTGTAAGCAATACGCAAGGCATACCAGGTAACAAGGTTGAGGCAAAGGATTTGAACACCGCTGTTGCAAGATACAGGGATGTTACCTGCATTGTCTTCCGTGAGGAATCAGTGTTTCAGAGCATCGTGGATGTTTGCCAAGCATATGAAACAGGAAAGATATCCTTTGAGGCACCAGAGCACATTGCAACTCAGAGGAAAGAAATAAAGAAACCAATGTCTATTGTTTGGTGGAGAGCTTTAAGGTTTGTTCCAGATGCAATAACAGAAGAATATGCAAGAAGATCCTAAGTGGTGACTGCTTCTTTGGAAAGAAGAGCAAGCATAGCAACTTAGATGAAGTGGTCACCCGAATGATTCAAAGTGAGGCTGCTCTCTCGGCACTATTATTTTTATTGAAATCTGATGATGAGTTAGCTGGCAAGTCAATTGATGTGGATAAGAAGAAAGCACTTAGCCTAGGTCAACTCCTTGATAAAACATGGGCTAGAAAGTGGTTGGCTTCAATGGATGCAGATGCCACACCAACAAAGGATCTAAGAGCTAAAATGCCAAAGGTTATTGAGAGAGAATATATGGACATTAAGAAAAAGGCCTTGCAGTCCAGTACCCAAGGTAGAGCAATTGGTGGTTTAGATGATGGTTCTTCATTCAGCTTCTCTTATGATATCCTGCTATCAGAGAATGATACAAAATTTGCACACATCAATGGCATTGATACGGAGCATTTCATAACAATGAGCGGTCATGCTTGGGAGAAGCCATGCGTATTTTTCATAAATGAATTGCAAGACCTTGCAGTGTCACAGATAGTTGAACTTGTGCGGTTTATTGTTGAAGGTCCTATGGCAGATAAGAAAAGATCAACGTTGGTCCTGTTCATGACAGAATCACAAAGGGATGCCCTATATGCGAGTTTGACATCTTCATTTGGGTATTTACTTTCAAAAGTATACCATGGTATAGTCCTGCGTAATCATATGACTGTCTTGGAAGGCACTGCCATTCAAGTCTTGCAGCCTTTCTTGATGTGCTTCTTATCGAGGGGTGGTGGTAATCTAATCCAAACTCCTTTAAGGACTCTCGAGCTTCATTACTTTGAGGACCATAAGGTTAAGCTTGATGCAGCAATGGTGGATTACAGAAAGCCGATGGATTTTGATGTGATACTAGAGATGACAAAGAATTTATTGAATGATGGGTGGGAAGTAGCATTGTATCGAATGGGTTTTGCTGCTGAGAAATTGCTACGGCAAGGTAAAAATGTAAATGTTATTGATACCCCCCATCAAATTGAGTTCTTTGACACATATTACAGTTGCACTACTTTCTTTGAGGAGGAAAATGTCAAAGAAGAGGGTAGTGAGTCTGAGGGTGATGATTCTAGCTCAGGTGATGATGAGGATGAAAGCTCTGCATCCGATGACTTACGGCAAGAAGAAATCCGCACAAAGAATAAGGGTGATCAATTGTCAACTAGAGTCAAGGAGGCTCCACTCATCATACGGGAAGGTTCACGGCAACAAGAAGTTACAGTAGTACAGCACGTCACAGGTAAAGGTAAGGCTAAAGAGGTGGAAGCACTTCCCTTAAAATTAAAAGTGAGGAAGGCACCCTTGATCTTGGATGAAGGACAGGCAAGTGGATCGATCTTGGGTGAAGGACAGGCAAGTGGATCAAGCAAGGAAGCCTTACTCAAAGAAGGTATGGACGAGGCAAAGCATGACCAGGAGGAGTTACCAGGAGGCATAGATGGTTCTTCAACCATGACCTTACAGACTCCAGAGCAGCCTACTAGTCAGGAACCTAGTAGCCAGGTCCCTACTTACCAAGAACTTGGTCATGAGACTCTAGAGCAGCCTACTAGTCAGGTGCTTGGAACTGAAGAGCAAACTAGTAAGGACCTTGCTACTGAGACTCCAGTCTTAGAGCAGCCTATTAGTCAGGACCCTGGTAGTCAAGGGCCTGGCATTGAGGACATTGGTACTGAGTAACATGTTGGCTAACGGCTTTGTAATCACAAGTTTTGAAATTCTATGTAAAGCTAATATCTAATGAAAAGTTTACTACTTTTTTTATTTCTTTACTCTCATTATTATGTATAAAGATTGTTTATGAGGGCCATTTTATACTTAACGGTGTTTTTTAATACCAAGTGTGGTGTATATGTACACTACTTACACATAAAAGGATTTATCTACACTACCTTTCTAAGGGCTTTATGTACACCACCTTTCTAAAAGAAATGGTCATAAAGGTGTGTGCACACCACTTATACATAAAGGTGTTTATTTACACCACCTTTCTAAGAGAATTGGTCATGTATTGGTCATCTATTGATGTTCTTACGTGATTATGAAGATGTTTATGTAGACCACTTTGTAAGAGAATTGGTCATCTATTATTGGTCATGTATTGATGTTCTTAGGTGATAGTTGCTCAATTCACAAGAAGTTATGAAGATGTTTATGTAGACCACTTTGCAAGAGATTTTTGTGAAGTTATGAAAATGTTTATGTAGACCCCTTTGTAAGAGATTTGGTTATGCATTGATTTTTGTGAAGTTATGAAAATGTTTATGTAGACCCCTTTGTAAGAGATTTGGTTATGCATTGATGTTCTTAGTACTTAATTATTAAATCTTTTGTTTTGAGTTGGCAAATCTAGTTCAAAATCATTAAATCTTTTGTTTTGAGTTGGCAAATCTAGTTAAAAAACAACATTACTAGTATATTCAAAATTTTTGGACTGTTTTTTAGTCCATTTCTCAAATTGGACTTTACACAAGTCCAAAAATTTTGAATAGTGTGTTGAGAGTCTTTTGGGAGAGCCCGCGACCAAGAAAGATACTATTTTATTGAGTGTCTAGTCTTGCTTACACTAACTGAGACTAGAGCACTTGGCTAGCCCAACGTTGGGCTCTGCGCGTATCAGGCTGGAGGCCCTGAATTCGATACTCTGCACGGGTTAACTCATTTTCCTCACGGCCGATTACCTGAACCATTATCGACCAAATTGCTCCCTCCGATTCTCTTTGATCCCCTAGAGGTTTGCGATGCCACAGCTCCAGCGTTTGACGTGTGCATGGAGGAGGAGAGGCCATCGTAGCCCCGACTCCTAAAATTGCTATTTAAGCATATGCATAGAAATGAGTTTCAAGCATGGCCATGGCCCCGATGGTAGCCAGGCCGTGAGGTATACCATTTGTTAGTGTAGAGGGCGGGGGTTTGGTTACCAGGAGCAGGGGAAGAGCGAGAGTCAACGAGGGGCCAACCCCTTTTTGCTAGTCCAGCGAGAACATGTCATTAGTAAGTGGTTCCACTTGGTTACACTAATCAAGAGCTAGCCCAACGGTTGGCTCTTCACGTTCGAAGGAGGAGGTCGTGGGTTCGAGTATGCGTGCAACTATGCAGAGAGTCTTTTGGGAGAGCCCACGACCAAGAAAAATACTATATTATTTAGTGGCAGTTCTGCTAATTTAGCCCCGACTAAATTTAGTTAGTCCCAACTAGCCACAGTTGGGGCTTTTGGAATCTGACTTCACCGGCATGTTTCTCCGCATGTCTTGAGGTTCTTGAGGAAGGAGGCAGGAAATCTTTTTGCTGCAAGGCACTCCGACAAGCTTTAGGTGACGGAGAGCTTCTTCAGAGCCAGAAGGAGTTCCGCTTGGTTACACTAATTCAGAGGTAGCCCAACGATTGGCGCTTCACGTTCGAAGGAGGAGGTCGTGGGTTCAAATACCCGTACGGCTGTGCAAAGAGTCTTTTGGGAGCGCCCGCGACCAAGAGAGATACTATATAACTAAGTGTCTAGTCTTGGTTACACTAACCGAGACTAGAGCACTTGGCTAGCCCAACGTTAGGCTCTGTGCGTATGAGGCTGGAGGTCCTGAATTCGATACTCTACATGGGTTAACTCATTTTCTTCGACAGTCCGCTATCTTTGGAGGTACCGCAGTTATGCTAATTTAGCCTCGACTGAATTTAGTTAGTCCCAACTAGCCACAGTTGGGGCTTTTGGAATCTGATTTCATGGGCATGTTTCTCTGCATGTCTTGAGGTTCTTGAGGAAGCAAGCAAGAAATCTTTTTGGTGCAAGGCACTCCGACAAGCTTTAGGTGACGGAGAGCTTTTTCAGAGCCCATAGCTTCAAGAAGGAGTTTCGCTTGGTTACACTAATCAAGAGCTAGCCCAGCGGTTGGCGCTTCACGTTCAAAGGAGGAGGTCATGGGTTCGAGTACCCGTGCAGTTGTGCAGAGAGTCTTTTGGGAGCGCCGGCGACCAAGAGAGATACTATATTATTAAGTGTCTAGTCTTGGTTACACTAACCGAGACTAGGGCACTTGGCTAGCCCAACGTTAGGCTCTGCGCGTATGAGGCTGGAGGTCCTGAATTCGATACTCTGCACGGGTTAACTCATTTTCTTCGACAGTCTGCTATCTTTGGAGGCACCGCCATTTCATTTTGGAAATTTTGCTAATTTAGCCCCGACTAAATTTAGTTAGTCCCAACTAGCCATAGTTGGGGCTTTTGGAATCTGATTTCACAGGCATGTTTCTCTGCATGTCTTGAGGTTCTTCACGAAGCAGGCAGGAAATCTTTTTTCTGCAAGGCACTCCGACAAGCTTTAGGTGACAGAGAGCTTCTACAGAGCCCATAGCTTGCAGAAGGAGTTTCGCTTCGTTACACTTATCAAGAGCTAGCCCAGCGGTTGGCGCCTCACATTCAAAGGAGGAGGCCGTGGGTTCAAGTACCCGTGCACCTGTGCAGAGAGTCTTTTGGGAGCACCCGCGACGAAGAGAGATACTATATTATTAAGTGTCTAGTCTTGGTTACACTAACCGAGACTAGAGCACTTGGCTAGCCCAACGTTAGGCTCTGCGCGTATGAGGCTGGAGGTCCTGAATTCGATACCTTGCATGGGTTAACTCATTTTCTTCGACAATCCGCTATATTTGGAGGCACCACTATTTCATTTTGGCAGTTCTGCTAATTTAGCCCTGACTAAATTTAGTAAGTCCCAACTAGCCACAGTTGGGGCTTTTGGAATCTAATTTCATGGGCATGTTTCTCCGCATGTCTTGAGGTTCTTGAGGAAGCAGGCAGGAAATCTTTCTGCTGCAAGGCACTCCGACAAGATTTAGGTGACGGAGAGCTTCTTTAGAGCCCATAGCTTGCAGAAGGAGTTCTGCTTGGTTACACTAATCAAGAGCTAGCCCAGTGGTTGGTGCTTCACGTTCGAAGGAGGAGGTCGTGGGTTCGAGTACCCGTGCGGCTGTGCAGAGAGTCTTTTGGGAGCACCCGCGACCAAGAGGGATACTATATTATTAGGTGTCTAGTCTTGGTTACACTAACCAAGACGAGGGCACTTGGCTAGCCCAACGTTAGGCTCTGTGCGTATGAGGCTAGAGCTCCTGAATTCGATACTCTGCACGGGTTAACTCATTTTCTTCAACAATCCGCTATTTTTGGAGGCACCGCAATTTCATGAAGGCAGTTCTGCTAATTTAGCCCCGACTAAATTTAGTTAGTCCCAACTAGCCACAGTTGGGGCTTTTGGAATCTGATTTCACGGGCATGTTTCTCCGCATGTCTTGAGGTTCTTGAAGAAGCAGGCAGCAAATCTTTTTGCTGCAAGGCACTCCGACAAGCTTTAGGTGACAGACAGCTTCTTCAGATCCCATAGCTTGCAGAAGGAGTTCCGCTTGCTTACACTAATCAAGAGCTAGCCCAGCGGTTGGCGCTTCACGTTCAAAGGAGGAGGTCGTGGGTTCGAGTACCCGTGCGGCTGTGCAGAGAGTCTTTTGGGAGCGCCCGTGACCAAGAGAGATACTATATAACTAAGTGTCTAGTCTTGGTTACACTAACCGAGACTAGAGCACTTGGCTAGCCCAACGTTAGGCTCTGCGCGTATGAGGCTGGAGGTCCTGAATTCGATACTCTGCACGGGTTAACTCATTTTCTTCGACAATCCGATATCTTTGGAGGAACCGCCATTTCATTTTGCCACTTCTGCTGATTCAGCCCCGACTAAATTTAGTTAGTCCGAACTAGCCACACTTCGGGCTTTTGGAATCTAATTTCATGGGCATGTTTCTCCGCATGTCTTGAGGTTCTTGAGCAAGCAGGCAGGAAATCTTTCTGCTGCAAGGCACTCCGACAAGCTTTAGGTGACGGAGAGCTTCTTCAGAGCCCATAGCTTGCAGAAGGAGTTCCGCTTGGTTACACTAATCAAGAGCTAGCCCAGCGGTTGGCGCTTCATGTTCGAAGGAGGAGGTCGTGGGTTTGAGTACCCGTGCGACTGTGCAGAGAGTCTTTTGGGAGAGCCCACGACCAAGAGAGATACTATATAACTAAGTGTCTAGTCTTGGTTACACTAACCGAGACTAGAGCACTTGGCTAGCCCAACATTAGGCTCTACACGTATGAGGCTGGAGGTCCTGAATTCGATACTCTGCACGGGTTAACTGACTTTCTTTGACAGTCCGCTATCTTTGGAGGCACCACCATTTCATTTTGGCAGTTTTGCTAATTTAGCCCCGACTAAATTTAGTTAGTCCCAACTAGCCACAGTTGGGGCTTTTGGAATCTGATTTCACGGGCAAGTTTCTCCGCATGTCTTGAGGTTCTTGAGGAAGCAGGCAGGAAATCTTTTTGCTGCAAGGCACTCCGACAAGCTTTAGGTGACCGAGAGCTTCTTCAGAGCCCATAGCTTGCAGAAGGAGTTCCGCTTGGTTACACTAATCAAGAGCTAGCCCAGCCGTTGGCGATTCACGTTCAAAGGGGGAGGTCGTGGGTTCGAGTACCTGTGCAGCTGTGCAGAGAGTCTTTTGGGATTGCCCGCGACCAAGAGAGATACTATATAACTAAGTGTCTAGTCTTGGTTACACTAACCGAGACTAGAGCACTTGGCTAGCCCAACGTTAGGCTCTGCGCGTATGAGGCTGGAGGTCCTGAATTTGATACTCTGCACGGGTTAACTCATTTTCTTCGACAATCCGCTATCTTTGGAGGCACCGCCATTTCATTTTGCCACTTCTGCTGATTCAGCCCCGACTAAATTTAGTTAGTCCGAACTAGCCACACTTCGGGCTTTTGGAATCTAATTTCATGGGCATGTTTCTCCGCATGTCTTGAGGTTCTTGAGGAAGCAGGCAGGAAATCTTTCTGCTGCAAGGCACTCCGACAAGCTTTAGGTGACGGAGAGCTTCTTCAGAGCCCATAGCTTGCAGAAGGAGTTCCGCTTGGTTACACTAATCAAGAGCTAGCCCAGCGGTTGGCGCTTCACGTTCGAAGGAGGAGGTCGTGGGTTTGAGTACCCGTGCGACTATGCAGAGAGTCTTTTGGGAGAGCCCACGACCAAGAGAGATACTATATAACTAAGTGTCTAGTCTTGGTTACACTAACCGAGACTAGAGCACTTGGCTAGCCCAACATTAGGCTCTACGCGTATGAGGCTGGAGGTCCTGAATTCGATACTCTGCACGGGTTAACTGACTTTCTTTGACAGTCCGCTATCTTTGGAGGCACCACCATTTCATTTTGGCAGTTCTGCTAATTTAGCCCCGACTAAATTTAGTTAGTCCCAACCAGCGACAGTTGGGGCTTTTGGAATCTGATTTCACGGGCAAGTTTCTCCGCATGTCTTGAGGTTCTTGAGGAAGCAGGCGGGAAATCTTTTTGCTGCAAGGCACTCCGACAAGCTTTAGGTGACCGAGAGCTTCTTCAGAGCCCATAGCTTGCAGAAGGAGTTCCGCTTGGTTACACTAATCAAGAGCTAGCCCAGCCGTTGGCGATTCACGTGGAGGTCGTGGGTTCGAGTACCTGTGCAGCTGTGCAGAGAGTCTTTTGGGATTGCCCGCGACCAAGAGAGATACTATATAACTAAGTGTCTAGTCTTGGTTACACTAACCGAGACTAGAGCACTTGGCTAGCCCAACGTTAGGCTCTGCGCGTATGAGGCTGGAGGTCCTGAATTTGATACTCTGCACGGGTTAACTCATTTTCTTCGACAATCCGCTATCTTTGGAGGCACCGCCATTTCATAGTGGCAGTTCTGCTAATTCAGCCCCGACTAAATTTAGTTAGTCCCAACTAGCCACAGTTGGGGCTTTTGGAATTTGATTTCACGGGCATGTTTCTCCGCATGTCTTGAGGTTCTTGAGGAAGCAAGCAAGAAATATTTTTGCTACAAGGCCCTCCGACAAGCTTTAGGTGACAGAGAGCTTCTTCAGAGCCCATAGCTTCTAGAAGTAGTTCCGCTTGGTTACACTAATCATGAGCTAGCCCAGTGGTTCGCGCTTCACGTTCGAAGGAGGAGGTCGTGCGTTCAAGTACCCGTGCAGCTGTGCAGAGAGTCTTTTGGGAGCGCCAGCGACCAAGAGAGACACTATATTATTAGGTGTCTAGTCTTGAGCACTTGGCTAGCCCAACATTAGGCGCTGCGCGTATGAGGCTGGAGGTCCTGAATTCAATACTCTGCACGGGTTAACTCATTTTTTTCGATAGTTTGCTATCTTTGGAGGCACCGCCATTTCATTTTGGCATTTCTGCTAATTTAGCCCCGACTAAATTTAGTTAGTCCCAACTAGCCACAGTTGGGGCTTTTGGAATCTGATTTCACGGGCATGTTTCTCCGCATGTCTTGAGGTTCTTGAGGAAGCAGGCAGGAAATCTTTTTGCTGCAAGGCCCTCCGACAAGCTTTAGGTGACGGAGAGCTTCCCAGAGCCCATAGCTTCCAGAAGGAGTTCCGCTGGGTTACACTAATCATGAGCTAGCCCAGTGGTTGGCGCTTCACGTTCAAAGGAGGAGGTCGTGGGTTCGAGTACCCGTGCAGCTGTGCAGAGAGTCTTTTGGGAGCGCCAGCAACCAAGGGAGATACTATATTATTAGGTGTCTAGTCTTTGTTAGACTAACCGAGACTAGAGCACTTGGCTAGCCCAACGTTAGGCTCTGCGCGTATAAGGCTGGAGGTCCTGAATTCGATACTCTGCACGGGTTAACTCATTTTCTTCGACAATTCCCTATCTTTGGAGGCACCCCCATTTCATTTTGGTAGTTCTACTAATTTAGCCTCGACTAAATTTAGTTAGTCCTAACTAGCCACAGTTGGGGCTTTTGGAATCTGATTTCACGGGCATGTTTCTCTGCATGTCTTGAGGTTCTTGAGGAAGCAGGCAGGAAATCTTTTTTCCAAAACTATTTTAAATAGTCCCTTATGTATATTTATTTCACGTGATAGGGTTACATATTATGAGTGACCCCCCGAGGCTCGAAGGAGGAGGTCGTGGGTTCGAGTACCCGTGCAGCTGTGCAGAGAGTCTTTTGGGAGCGCCAGCGACCAAGACAAATACTATATAACTAAGTGTCTAGTACTGGTTACACTAACCAAGACTAGAGCACTTGGCTAGCTCAACATTAGGCTTTGCACGTATGAGGCTGGAGGTCCTCAATTTGATACTCTGCACTCCGACAAGCTTTAGGTGACCGAGAGCTTCTTCAGAGCCCATAGCTTGCAGAAGGAGTTCCGCTTGGTAACACTAATCAAGAGCTAGCCCACCGGTTGGCGCTTCACGTTCGAAGGAGGAGGTCGTGGGTTCGAGTACCTGTGCGGCTATGCAGAGAGTCTTTTGTGAGTGCCCGCGACCAAGAGAGATACTATATAACTAAGTGTCTAGTCTTGGTTACACTAACCGAGACTAGAGCACTTGGCTAGCCCAATGTTAGGATCTGTGTGTATGAGGCTGGAGGTCCTGAATTAGATACTCTACACGGGTTAACTCATTTTCTTCGACAATCCGCTATCTTTGGAGGCACCGCCATTTCATTTTGGTAGTTCTGCTAATTCAGCCCCGACTAAATTTAGTTAGTCCGAACTAGCCACAGTTGGGGCTTTTGGAATTTGATTTCACGGGCGTGTTTCTCTGCATGTCTTGAGGTTCTTGAGGAAGCAGGCAGGAAATCTTTTTGCTGCAAGGCACTCCAACAAGATTTGGTGACGGAGAGCTTCTTTAGAGCCAATAGCTTGCAGAAGGAGTTCGGCTTGGTTACACTAATCAAGAGCTAGCCCAGTGGTTGGCAATTCACGTTCGAAGGAGGAGGTCGTGGGTTCGAGTACCCGTGCGGCCGTGCAGAGAGTCTTTTGGGAGCGCGCGCGACTAAGAGAGATACCATATAACTAAGTGTCTAGTCTTGGTTACACTAACCGAGACTAGAGCACTTGGCTAGCCCAACCTTAGGCTCTGCGCGTATGTGGCTGGAGGTCCTGAATTCGATACTCTGCACGGGTTAACTCATTTTCTTCAAGAGTCTGCTATCTTTGGAGGCACCGCCATTTCATTTTGGCAATTCTGCTAATTTAGCCCCTACTAAATCTAGTTAGTCCCAACTAGCCACATTTGGGGCTTTTGGAATCTGATTTCACGGGCATGTTTTTCCCATGTCTTGAGGTTCTTGAGGAAGCAGGCAGGAAATCTTGTTGAGGAAGCTATGGGCTCTGAAGATGCTCTCCGTCACGTAAAGCTTTAGGTGACGGAGAGCATCTTCAGAGCCCATATCCCATGTCTTGAGAGTATTGGTTACACTAACCAAGACTAGAGCACTTGGCTAGCCCAACATTAGGCTCTGCACGTATGAGGCTGGAGGTCCTGAATTCGATACTCTGCACGGGTTAACTCATTTTCTTCGACAGTTTGCTATCTTTGGAGGCACCGCCATTTCATTTTGGCATTTCTGCTAATTTAGCTCCGACTAAATTTAGTTAGTCCCAACTAGCCATAGTTGGGGCTTTTGGAATTTGATTTCACGGGCATGTTTCTCCACATGTCTTGAGGTTCTTGAGGAAGCAGGTAGGAAATCTTTTTGTTGCAAGGCACTCCGACAAGCTTTAGGTGACGAAGAGCTTCTTCAGAGCCCATAGCTTGCAGAAGGAGTTCCGGTTGGTTACACTAATCAAGAGCTAGCCCAGCGGTTGGCGCTTCACGTTCGAAGGAGGAGGTCATGGGTTCGAGTACCCATGTGGCTCTGCAGAGAGTCTTTTGGGAGCGCTCGTGACCAAGAGAGATACTATATAACTAAGTGTCTAGTCTTCGTTACACTAACCGAGACTAGAGCACTTGGCTAGCCCAACGTTAGGCACTGCGGGTATGAGGCTAGAGGTCCTGAATTCGATACTCTGCACGGGTTAACACATTCTCTTTGACAGTCCACTATCTTTGGAGGCACCACCATTTCATTTTGGCAGTTCTGCTAATTTAGCCCCGACTAAAGTTAGTTAGTCCCAACTAGCCACAGTTGGCGCTTTTGGAATCTGATTTCACGAGCATGTTTGTCCAATGTCTTGAGGTTCTTGAGGAAGCAGGCATGAACTCTTGTTGCTGCAAGGCAATCTGAGAAGATTTGGGTGACGGAGAGCTTCTTCAGAGACCATAGCTTGCAGAAGGAGTTCCGCTTGGTTACACTAATCAAGAGCTAGCCCAACGGTTGGCGCTTCACATTCGAAGGAGGAGGTCGTGGGTTCGATTACCCGTGCAGCTGTGCAGAGAGTCTTTTGGGAGCGCCCGCGACCAAGAGAGATACTATATAACTAAGTGTCTAGTCTTGGTTACACTAACCGAGACTAGAGCACTTGGCTAGCCCAACGTTAGGCTCTGCGCGTATGAGGTAGGAGGTCCTGAATTCGACACTCTGCACGGGTTAACTCATTTTCTTCAATAGTTTGCTATCTTTGGAGGCACCGCCATTTCATTTTGGCAGTTCTGCTAATTTAGCGCCGACTAAATTTACTTAGTCCCAACTAGCCACAGTTGGGGCTTTTGGAATCTCATTTCACGCGCATGTTTCTTCCCATGTCTTGAGGTTCTTGAGGAAGCAGGCAGGAAATCCTTTTGCTGCAAGGCACTCTGACAAGCTTTAGGTGACGGAGAGCTTCTTCAGAGCCCATAGCTTGCAGAAGGTTCCGTTTGGTTACACTAATCAAGAGCTAGCCCAGTGGTTGGCGCTTCACGTTGGAAAGAGGAGGTCGTGGGTTCAAGTACTTGTGCGGCTGTGCGAGAGTCTTTTGGGAGCGCCCGCGACCAAGAGAGATACTATATTATAAGGTGTCTAGTCTTGGTTACACTAACCGAGACTAGAGCACTTGGCTAGCCCAACGTTAGGCTCTGCGCGTATGAGGCTGGAGGTCCTGAATTCGATACTCTGCACGGGTTAACTCATTTTCTTCGACAATCCGCTATCTTTGGAGGCACTGCCATTTCATTTTGGCAATTCTGCTAATTTAGCCCCGACTAAATTTAGTTAGTCCCAACTAGCCACAGTTGGGGCTTTTGGAATCTGATTTCACGATCATGTTTCTCCACATGTCTTGAGGTTCTTGATGAAGCAGGCAGGAAATCTTTTTGCTGCAAGGCAATCCGACAAGCTTTAGGTGACGGAGAGCTTCTTCAGAGCCCATAGCTTGCAGAAGGAGTCCACTTGGTTACACTAATGAAGAGCTAGCCCAGTGGTTGGCGCTTCACGTTCGAAGGAGGAGGTCGTGGGTTTGAGTACCCGTGCAGCTGTGTAGAGAGTCTTTTGGGAGCGCCCGCGACCAAGAGAGATACTATATAACTAAGTGTCTAGTCTTGGTTAGACTAACCGAGACTAGAGGACTTGGCTAGCCCAACGTTAGGCTCTGCGCGTATGAGGCTGGAGGTCCAGAATTCGATACTCTGCACGGGTTTAAGTCATTTTCTTCGACAGTTTACTATCTTTGGAGGCACCGCCATTTCATTTTGGTATTTCTGCTAATTTAGCCCCGACTAAATTTAGTTAGTCCCAACTAGCCATAGTTGGGGCTTTTGGAATCTGATTTCATGGCCATGTATCTCTGCATGTCTTGAGGTTCTTGAGAAAGCAGGTAGGAAATCTTTTTGCTGCAAGGCACTCCGACAAGATTTAGGTGATGGAGAGCATCTTCAAAGACCATAGCTTGCAGAAGGAGTTCCGCTTGGTTACACTAATCAAGAGCCAGCCCAGCAGTTGGCGCGTCACGTTCGAAGGAGGAGGTCGTGGGTTCGAGTACCCATGCGGCTGTGCAGAGAGCCTTTTGGGAGCGCCCATGACCAAGAGAGATACTATCTAACTAAGTGTCTAGTCTTGGTTACACTAACCGAGACTAGAGCACTTGGCTAGCCCAACGTTAGGCTTTGTGTGTATGAGGCTGGACGTCCTGAATTCGATACTCTGCACGGGTTAACTCATTTTCTTCGACAGTCCGATATCTTTGGAGGAACCGCCATTTCATTTTGGCAGTTTTGCTAATTTAGCCCCGACTAAATTTAGTTAGTCCCAACTAGCCACAGTTGGGGCTTTTGGAATCTGATTTCACGGGCATGTTTCTCCCATGTCTTGAGGTTCTTGAGGAAGCAAGCAGGAAATCTTGTTGCTAGAAGGCAATCCAAGAAGCTTTGGGTGATGGAGAGCTTCTTCAGAGCCCACGACCAAAAGAGATACTATATAACTAAGTGTCTAGTCTTGGTTACACTAACCGAGACTAGAGCACTTGGCTAGCCCAATGTTAGGCTCTGCGCGTATGAGGCTGGAGGTCCTGAATTCGATACTCTGCACGGGTTAACTCATTTTCTTCAACAGTCCGGTATCTTTGGAGGCACCACCATTTCATTTTGACAGTTCTGCTAATTTAGCCCCGATTAAATTTAGTTAGTCCCAACTAGCCATAGTTGGGGCTTTTGGAATCTGATTTCATGGGCATGTTTCTCCGCATGTCTTGAGGTTCTTGAGGAAGCAGGCAGGAAATCTTTTTGCTGAAAGGCACTCCGACAAGCTTTAGGTGACCGAGAGCTTCTTTAGAGCCCATAGCTTGCAAAAGGAGTTCCGCTTGGTTACACTAATCAAGAGCTAGCCCAGCAGTTTGCGCTTCACGTTCGAAGGAGGAGGTCGTGGGTTCGAGTACCTGTGCAGAGAGTCTTTTGGGAGTGCCCGCGACCAAGATAGATACTATATAACTAAGTGTCTAGTCTTGGTTACACTAACCGAGACTAGAGCACTTGGGTAGCCCAACATTAGGCTCTACGCGTATGAGGCTGGAGGTCCTGAATTCGATACTCTGCACGGCATAACTGACTTTCTTTGACAGTCCGCTATCTTTGGAGGCACCACCATTTCATTCTGGGAGTTCTGCTAATTTAGCCCCGACTAAATTTAGTTAGTCCCAACTAGCCACAATTGGGGCTTTTGTAATCTGATTTCACGGGCAAGTTTCTCCGCATGTCTTGAGGTTCTTGAGGAAGCAGGCAGGAAATCTTTTTGCTGCAAGGCACTCCGACAAGCTTTAGGTGACCGAGAGCTTCTTCAGAGCCCATACCTTGCAGAAGGAGTTCCGCTTGGTTACACTAATCATGAGCTAGCCCAGCGGTTGGCAATTCACGTTCAAAGGGGGAGGTCGTGGGTTCGAGTACCTGTGCAGCTGTACAGAGAGTCTTTTGGGATTGCCCGCGACCAAGAGAGATACTATATAACTAAGTGTCTAGTCTTGGTTACACTAACCGAGACTAGAGCACTTGGCTAGCCCAACGTGAGGCTCTGCGCGTATGAGGCTGGAGGTCCTGAATTTGATACTCTGCACGGGTTAACTCATTTTCTTCAACAATCCGCTATCTTTGGAGGCACCGCCATTTCATTTTCACAGTTCTGATCATTCAGCCTCGACTAAATTTAGTTAGTCCCAACTAGCCACAGTTGGGGCTTTTGGAATCTGATTTCACGGGCATGTTTCTCCGCATGTCTTGAGGTTCTTGAGGAAGAAGGCAAGAAATCTTTTTGCTCCAGGGCACTCCGACAAGATTTGGTGACGGAGAGCTTCTTCAGAGCCCATAGCTTGCAGAAGGAGTTCCGCTTGGTTACACTAATCAAGAGCTAGCCCAGTGGTTGGCGCTTCACGTTCGAAGGAGGAGGTCGTGGGTTCGAGTACCCATGCAACTGTGTAGAGAGTCTTTTGGGAGCGCCCGCAACCAAGAGAGATACTTTATAACTAAGTGTCTAGTCTTGGTTAGACTAACCGAGACTAGAGGACTTGGCTAGCCCAACGTTAGGCTCTGCGCGTAGGAGGCTGGAGGTCCTGAATTCGATACTCTGCACGGGTTAACTCATTTTCTTCGACAGTCTGCTATCTTTGGAGGCACCACCATTTCATTTTGGCAGTTCTGCTAATTTAGCCCCGACTAAATTTAGTTAGTCCCAACTAGCCATAGTTGGGGCTTTTGGAATCTGATTTCACGGGCAAGTTTCTCCGCATGTCTTGAGGTTCTTGAGGAAGCAGGTCGGAAATCTTTTTGCTACAAGGCACTCCGACAAGCTTTAGGTGACCGAGAGCTTCTTCAGAGCCCATAGGTTGCAGAAGGAGTTCCGCTTGGTTACACTAATCAAGAGCTAGCCCAGCGGTTGGCGATTCGCGTTCAAAGGGGGAGGTCGTGGGTTCGAGTACCTGTGCAGCTGTGAAGAGAGTGTTTTGGGATTGCCCGCGACCAAGAGAGATACTCTATAACTAAGTGTCTAGTCTTGGTTACACTAACCGAGACTAGAGCACTTGGCTAGCCCAACGTTAGGCTCTGCGCGTATGAGGCTGGAGGTCCTGAATTTGATACTCTGCACGGGTTAACTCATTTCCTTCGACAATCCGCTATCTTTGGAGGCACCGCCATTTCATTTTGGCAGTTCTGCTAACTCAGCCCTGACTAAATTTAGTTAGTCCCAACTAGCCATAGTTGGGGCTTTTGGAATCTGATTTCACGGCCATGTTTCTCCGCATGTCTTGAGGTTCTTGAGGAAGCAGGCAGGAAATCTTTTTGCTGCAAGGCCCTCCGACAAGCTTTAGGTGACAGAGAGCTTCTTCAGAGCCCATAGCTTCTAGAAGGAGTTCCGCTTGGTTACACTAATCATGAGCTAGCCCAGTGGTTGGCGCTTCACGTTCGAAGGAGGAGGTCGTGGGTTCGAGTACCCGTGCAGCTGTGCAGAGAGTCTTTTGGGAGCGCCAGCGACCAAGAGAGATACTATATTATTAGGTGTCTAGTCTCTGTTAGACTAACCGAGACTAGAGCACTTGGCTAGCCCAACGTTAGGCTCTGCGCGTATGAGGCTGGAGGTCCTGAATTCGATACTCTGCACGGGTTAACTCATTTGTTTTTATAGTTTGCTATGTTTGGAGGCACCACCATTTCATTTTGGCATTTCTGCTAATTTAGCCCCGACTAAATTTAGTTAGTCCCAACTAGCCACAGTTGGGGCTTTTGGAATCTGATTTCACAGGCATGTTTCTCCGCATGTCTTGAGGTTCTTGAGGAAGAAGGCAGGAAATCTTTTTGCTGCAAGGCCCTCCGACAAGCTTTAGGTGACGGAGAGCTTCCCAGAGCCCATAGCTTCCAGAAGGAGTTCCGCTGGGTTACACTAATCATGAGCTAGCCCAGTGGTTGGTGCTTCACATTCAAAGGAGGAGGTCGTGGGTTTGAGTACCCGTGCAACTGTGCAGAGAGTCTTTTGGGAGCGCCAGCGACCAAGAGAGATACTATATTATTAGGTGTCTAGTCTTTGTTAGACTAACCAAGACTAGAGCACTTGGCTAGCCCAACGTTAGGCTCTGCGCGTATAAGGCTGGAGGTCCTAAATTCGATACTCTACACGGGTTAACTCATTTTCTTCGACAATTCGCTATCTTTGGAGGCACCCCCATTTCATTTTGGTAGTTCTACTAATTTAGCCACGACTAAATTTAGTTAGTCCCAACTAGCCAAAGTTGGGGCTTTTGGAATCTGATTTCACGGGCATGTTTCTCCGCATGTCTTGAGGTTCTTGAGGAAGGAGGCAGGAAATCTTTTTGCTACAAGGCCCTCCGACAAGCTTTAGGTGACGGAGAGCTTCTTCAGAGCCCATAGCTTGCAGAAGGAGTTCCGCTTGGTTACACTTATCATGAGCTAGCCCAGTGGTTGGCGCTTCACGTTCGAAGGAGGAGGTCGTGGGTTCGAGTACCCGTGCAGCTGTGCAGAGAGTCTTCTGGGAGCACCAGCGACCAAGACAAATACTATATAACTAAGTGTCTAGTATTGGTTACACTAACCAAGACTAGAGCACTTGGCTAGCTCAACATTAGGCTCTGCATGTATGAGGCTGGAGGTCCTCAATTCGATACTCTGCACGGGTTAACTCATTTTCTTCGACAGTTTGATATCTTTGGAGGCACCGCCATTTCATTTTGGCATTTCTGCTAATTTAGCCCCGACTAAATTTAGTTAGTCCCAACTAGCCATAGTTGGGGCTTTTGGAATTTGATTTAACGGGCATGTTTGTCCGCATGTCTTGAGGTTCTTGAGGAAGCAGGTAGGAAATCTTTTTGTTGCAAGGCACTCCGACAAGCTTTAGGTGACAGAGAGCTTCTTCAGAGCCCATAGCTTGCAGAAGGAGTTCCGGTTGGTTACACTAATCAAGAGCTAGCCCAGCGGTTGGCGCTTCATGTTCGAAGGAGGAGGTCGTGGGTTCGATTACCCGTGCAGCTGTGCAGAGAGTCTTCTGGGAGCACCAGCGACCAAGACAAATACTATATAACTAAGTGTCTAGTATTGGTTACACTAACCAAGACTAGAGCACTTGGCTAGCTCAACATTAGGCTCTGCATGTATGAGGCTGGAGGTCCTCAATTCGATACTCTGCACGGGTTAACTCATTTTCTTCGACAGTCCGATATCTTTGGAGGAACCGCCATTTCATTTTGGCAGTTTTGCTAATTTAGCCCCGACTAAATTTAGTTAGTCCCAACTAGCCACAGTTGGGGCTTTTGGAATCTGATTTCACGGGCATGTTTCTCCCATGTCTTGAGGTTCTTGAGGAAGCAAGCAGGAAATCTTGTTGCTAGAAGGCAATCCAAGAAGCTTTGGGTGATGGAGAGCTTCTTCAGAGCCCACGACCAAAAGAGATACTATATAACTAAGTGTCTAGTCTTGGTTACACTAACCGAGACTAGAGCACTTGGCTAGCCCAATGTTAGGCTCTGCGCGTATGAGGCTGGAGGTCCTGAATTCGATACTCTGCACGGGTTAACTCATTTTCTTCAACAGTCCGGTATCTTTGGAGGCACCACCATTTCATTTTGACAGTTCTGCTAATTTAGCCCCGATTAAATTTAGTTAGTCCCAACTAGCCATAGTTGGGGCTTTTGGAATCTGATTTCATGGGCATGTTTCTCCGCATGTCTTGAGGTTCTTGAGGAAGCAGGCAGGAAATCTTTTTGCTGAAAGGCACTCCGACAAGCTTTAGGTGACCGAGAGCTTCTTTAGAGCCCATAGCTTGCAAAAGGAGTTCCGCTTGGTTACACTAATCAAGAGCTAGCCCAGCAGTTTGCGCTTCACGTTCGAAGGAGGAGGTCGTGGGTTCGAGTACCTGTGCAGAGAGTCTTTTGGGAGTGCCCGCGACCAAGATAGATACTATATAACTAAGTGTCTAGTCTTGGTTACACTAACCGAGACTAGAGCACTTGGGTAGCCCAACATTAGGCTCTACGCGTATGAGGCTGGAGGTCCTGAATTCGATACTCTGCACGGCATAACTGACTTTCTTTGACAGTCCGCTATCTTTGGAGGCACCACCATTTCATTCTGGGAGTTCTGCTAATTTAGCCCCGACTAAATTTAGTTAGTCCCAACTAGCCACAATTGGGGCTTTTGTAATCTGATTTCACGGGCAAGTTTCTCCGCATGTCTTGAGGTTCTTGAGGAAGCAGGCAGGAAATCTTTTTGCTGCAAGGCACTCCGACAAGCTTTAGGTGACCGAGAGCTTCTTCAGAGCCCATACCTTGCAGAAGGAGTTCCGCTTGGTTACACTAATCATGAGCTAGCCCAGCGGTTGGCAATTCACGTTCAAAGGGGGAGGTCGTGGGTTCGAGTACCTGTGCAGCTGTGCAGAGAGTCTTTTGGGATTGCCCGCGACCAAGAGAGATACTATATAACTAAGTGTCTAGTCTTGGTTACACTAACCGAGACTAGAGCACTTGGCTAGCCCAACGTGAGGCTCTGCGCGTATGAGGCTGGAGGTCCTGAATTTGATACTCTGCACGGGTTAACTCATTTTCTTCAACAATCCGCTATCTTTGGAGGCACCGCCATTTCATTTTCACAGTTCTGATCATTCAGCCTCGACTAAATTTAGTTAGTCCCAACTAGCCACAGTTGGGGCTTTTGGAATCTGATTTCACGGGCATGTTTCTCCGCATGTCTTGAGGTTCTTGAGGAAGAAGGCAAGAAATCTTTTTGCTCCAGGGCACTCCGACAAGATTTGGTGACGGAGAGCTTCTTCAGAGCCCATAGCTTGCAGAAGGAGTTCCGCTTGGTTACACTAATCAAGAGCTAGCCCAGTGGTTGGCGCTTCACGTTCGAAGGAGGAGGTCGTGGGTTCGAGTACCCATGCAACTGTGTAGAGAGTCTTTTGGGAGCGCCCGCAACCAAGAGAGATACTTTATAACTAAGTGTCTAGTCTTGGTTAGACTAACCGAGACTAGAGGACTTGGCTAGCCCAACGTTAGGCTCTGCGCGTAGGAGGCTGGAGGTCCTGAATTCGATACTCTGCACGGGTTAACTCATTTTCTTCGACAGTCTGCTATCTTTGGAGGCACCACCATTTCATTTTGGCAGTTCTGCTAATTTAGCCCCGACTAAATTTAGTTAGTCCCAACTAGCCATAGTTGGGGCTTTTGGAATCTGATTTCACGGGCAAGTTTCTCCGCATGTCTTGAGGTTCTTGAGGAAGCAGGTCGGAAATCTTTTTGCTACAAGGCACTCCGACAAGCTTTAGGTGACCGAGAGCTTCTTCAGAGCCCATAGGTTGCAGAAGGAGTTCCGCTTGGTTACACTAATCAAGAGCTAGCCCAGCGGTTGGCGATTCGCGTTCAAAGGGGGAGGTCGTGGGTTCGAGTACCTGTGCAGCTGTGAAGAGAGTGTTTTGGGATTGCCCGCGACCAAGAGAGATACTCTATAACTAAGTGTCTAGTCTTGGTTACACTAACCGAGACTAGAGCACTTGGCTAGCCCAACGTTAGGCTCTGCGCGTATGAGGCTGGAGGTCCTGAATTTGATACTCTGCACGGGTTAACTCATTTCCTTCGACAATCCGCTATCTTTGGAGGCACCGCCATTTCATTTTGGCAGTTCTGCTAACTCAGCCCTGACTAAATTTAGTTAGTCCCAACTAGCCATAGTTGGGGCTTTTGGAATCTGATTTCACGGCCATGTTTCTCCGCATGTCTTGAGGTTCTTGAGGAAGCAGGCAGGAAATCTTTTTGCTGCAAGGCCCTCCGACAAGCTTTAGGTGACAGAGAGCTTCTTCAGAGCCCATAGCTTCTAGAAGGAGTTCCGCTTGGTTACACTAATCATGAGCTAGCCCAGTGGTTGGCGCTTCACGTTCGAAGGAGGAGGTCGTGGGTTCGAGTACCCGTGCAGCTGTGCAGAGAGTCTTTTGGGAGCGCCAGCGACCAAGAGAGATACTATATTATTAGGTGTCTAGTCTCTGTTAGACTAACCGAGACTAGAGCACTTGGCTAGCCCAACGTTAGGCTCTGCGCGTATGAGGCTGGAGGTCCTGAATTCGATACTCTGCATGGGTTAACTCATTTGTTTTTATAGTTTGCTATGTTTGGAGGCACCACCATTTCATTTTGGCATTTCTGCTAATTTAGCCCCGACTAAATTTAGTTAGTCCCAACTAGCCACAGTTGGGGCTTTTGGAATCTGATTTCACACGCATGTTTCTCCGCATGTCTTGAGGTTCTTGAGGAAGAAGGCAGGAAATCTTTTTGCTGCAAGGCCCTCCGACAAGCTTTAGGTGACGGAGAGCTTCCCAGAGCCCATAGCTTCCAGAAGGAGTTCCGCTGGGTTACACTAATCATGAGCTAGCCCAGTGGTTGGTGCTTCACATTCAAAGGAGGAGGTCGTGGGTTTGAGTACCCGTGCAACTGTGCAGAGAGTCTTTTGGGAGCGCCAGCGACCAAGAGAGATACTATATTATTAGGTGTCTAGTCTTTGTTAGACTAACCAAGACTAGAGCACTTGGCTAGCCCAACGTTAGGCTCTGCGCGTATAAGGCTGGAGGTCCTAAATTCGATACTCTACACGGGTTAACTCATTTTCTTCGACAATTCGCTATCTTTGGAGGCACCCCCATTTCATTTTGGTAGTTCTACTAATTTAGCCACGACTAAATTTAGTTAGTCCCAACTAGCCAAAGTTGGGGCTTTTGGAATCTGATTTCACGGGCATGTTTCTCCGCATGTCTTGAGGTTCTTGAGGAAGGAGGCAGGAAATCTTTTTGCTACAAGGCCCTCCGACAAGCTTTAGGTGACGGAGAGCTTCTTCAGAGCCCATAGCTTGCAGAAGGAGTTCCGCTTGGTTACACTTATCATGAGCTAGCCCAGTGGTTGGCGCTTTACGTTCGAAGGAGGAGGTCGTGGGTTCGAGTACCCGTGCAGCTGTGCAGAGAGTCTTCTGGGAGCACCAGCGACCAAGACAAATACTATATAACTAAGTGTCTAGTATTGGTTACACTAACCAAGACTAGAGCACTTGGCTAGCTCAACATTAGGCTCTGCATGTATGAGGCTGGAGGTCCTCAATTCGATACTCTGCACGGGTTAACTCATTTTCTTCGACAGTTTGATATCTTTGGAGGCACCGCCATTTCATTTTGGCATTTCTGCTAATTTAGCCCCGACTAAATTTAGTTAGTCCCAACTAGCCATAGTTGGGGCTTTTGGAATTTGATTTAACGGGCATGTTTGTCCGCATGTCTTGAGGTTCTTGAGGAAGCAGGTAGGAAATCTTTTTGTTGCAAGGCACTCCGACAAGCTTTAGGTGACAGAGAGCTTCTTCAGAGCCCATAGCTTGCAGAAGGAGTTCCGGTTGGTTACACTAATCAAGAGCTAGCCCAGCGGTTGGCGCTTCATGTTCGAAGGAGGAGGTCGTGGGTTCGATTACCCGTGCAGCTGTGCAGAGAGTCTTTTGGGAGCGCCCGTGACCAAGAGAGATACTATATAACTAAGTGTCTAGTGGAGGTTCTTGAGGAAGCAGGCAGGAAATCTTTCTGCTGCAAGGCACTCCAACAAGCTTTAGGTGACGGAGAGCTTCTTCAGAGCCCATATCTTGCAGAAGGAGTTCCGCTTGGTTACACTAATCAAGAGCTAGCCCACCGGTTGGCGCTTCACATTCGAAGGAGGAGGTCATGGGTTTGAGTATCCATGCGGCTGTGCAGAGACTCTTTTGGTAGAGCCCACAACCAAGAGAGATACTATATAACTAAGTGTCTAGTCTTGGTTACACTAACCGAGACTAGAGCACTTGGCTAGCCCAACATTAGGCTCTACGCGTATGAGGCTGGAGGTCCTGAATTCGATACTCTGCACGGGTTAACTCACTTTCTTTGACAGTCCGCTATCTTTGGAGGCATCACCATTTCATTTTGGCAGCTTTGCTAATTTAGCCCCGACTAAATTTGGTTAGTCCCAACTAGCCACAGTTGGGGCTTTTGGACAGCCGCATAGGTACTTGAACCCACGACCTCCTCCTTCGAACGTGAAGCGCCAACCGCTGGGCTAGCTCTTGATTAGTGTTACCAAGCGGAACTCCTTCTGCAAGCTATGGGCTCTGAGGAAGCTCTCGGTCACCTAAAGCTTGTCGGAGTGCCTTTCAGCAAAAAGATTTCCTGCCTGCTTCCTCAAGAACCTCAAGACATGCGGAGAAACATGCCCATGAAATCAGATTCCAGAAGCCCCAACTATGGCTAGTTGGGACTAACTAAATTTAGTTGGGGCTAAATTAGCAGAACTGTCAAAATGAAATGGTGGTGCCTCCAAAGATAGCGGACTGTCGAAGAAAATGAGTTAACCCATGCAAAGTATCGAATTCAGGACCTCTAGCCTCATACACGCAGAGCCTAACGTTGGGCTAGCCAAGTGCTCTAGTCTCGGTTAGTGTAACCAAGACTAGACACTTAGTTATATAGTATCTCTCTTGGTCATGGGCGCTCCCAAAAGACTCTCTGCACAGCCGCACGGGTACTCGAACCCACGACCTCCTCCTTTGAACGTGAAGCGCCAACCGCTGGGCTGGCTCTCGATTAGTGTAACCAAGCGGAACTCCTTCTGCAAGCTATGGGCTGTGAAGATTCTCTCCGTCACCTAAAGCTTCTCGGAGTGCCTTGCAGCAAAAAGATTTCCGACCTGCTTCCTCAAGAACCTCAAGACATGCAGAGAAACATGCCCATGAAATCAGATTCCAAAAGCCCCAACTATGGCTAGTTGGGACTAAATAAATTTAGTCGGGCCTAAATTAGCAAAACTGCCAAAATGAAATGGCGGTTCCTCGAAAGATATCGGACTGTCGAAGAAAATGAGTTAACCCGTGTAGAGTATCGAATTCAGGACGTCCAGCCTCATACGCGCAGAGCCTAACGTTGGGCTAGCCAAGTGCTCTAGTCTCGGTTAGTGTAACCAAGACTAGACACTTAGTTATATAGTATCTCTCTTGGTCATGGGCGCTCCCAAAAGACTCTCTGCATAGCCAGACGGGTACTCGAACTCACGACCTCCTCCTTTGAATGTGAAGCGCCAACCGCTGGGCTGGCTCTTGATTAGTGTAACCAAGCAGAACTCCTTCTGCAAGCTATGGGCTCTGAAGATGCTCTCCGTCACCTAAAGCTTGTCGGAGTGCCTTGCAGTAAAAAGATTTCCTGCCTACTTCCTGAAGAACCTCAAGACATGCAGAGAAACATGCCCATGAAATCAGATTCCAAAAGCCCCAACTATGGCTAGTTGGGACTAACTAAATTTAGTCGGGGCTAAATTAGCAGAAATGCCAAAATGAAATGAAGGTGCCTCCAAAGATAGCAAACTGTCGAAAAAAATGAGTTAACCTGTGCAGAGTATCGAATTCAGGACCTCCAGCCTCATACGCGCAAAGCCTAACGTTGGGCTAGCCAAGTCCTCTAGTCTCGGTTAGTGTAACCAAGACTAGACACTTAGTTATATAGTATCTCTTTTGGTTGCGGGCGCTCCCAAAAGACTCTCTGCACGGTCGCATGGGTACTCAAACCCACGACCTCCTCCTTCGAACGTGAAGCGCCAACCAGTGGGCTAGCTCTTGATTAGTGTAACCAAGCGGAACTCCTTCTCCAAGCTATGGGCTCTGAAGAAGCTCTCCGTCACCTAAAGCTTGTCGGAGTGCCTTGCAGCAAAAAGATTTCCTGCCTGCTTCCTCAAGAACCTCAAGACATGCTGAGAAACATGACCGTGAAATCAGATTCCAAAAGGCCCAACTGTGGCTAGTTGGGACTAACTAAATTTAGTCGGGGCTAAATTAGCAGAACTGCCAAAATGAAATGGTGGTGCCTCCAAAGATAGCGAACTGTGGAAGAAAATGAGTTAACCCGTGCAGAGTATCGAATTCAGGACCTCCAGCCTCATACGCGCAGAGCGTAACATTGGGCTAGCCAAGTGCTCTAGTCTCGGTTAGTGTAACCAAGACTAGACACTTAGTTATATAGTATCTCTCTTGGTCGTGGGGTCTCCCAAAAGACTCTTTGCACAGCCGCACGGGTACTCAAACCCACGACCTCCTCCATCGAACGTGAAGCGCCAACCGCTGGGCTAGCTCTTGATTAGTGTAACCAAGCGGAACTCCTTCTGCAAGCTATGGGCTCTGAAGAAGCTCTCCGTCACCTAAAGCTTGTTGGAGTGCCTTGCAGCAAAAAGATTTCCTGCCTGCTTCCTCAAGAACCTCCACTAGACACTTAGTTATATAGTATCTCTCTTGGTTGCGGGCGCTCCCAAAAGACTCTCTGCACAGCCGCATGGTTAATCGAACCCACGACCTCCTCCTTCGAACGTGAAATGCCAACCGCTGGGCTAGCTCTTGATTAGTGTAACCAACCGGAACTCCTTCTGCAAGCTATGGGCTCTGAAGAAGCTCTATGTCACCTAAAGCTTGTCGGAGTGCCTTGCAACAAAAAGATTTCCTACCTGCTTCCTCAAGAACCTCAAGACGTGCGGAGAAACATGCCGTGAAATCAAATTCCAAAAGCCCCAACTATGGCTAGTTGGGACTAACTAAATTTAGTCGAGGCTAAATTAGCGCAGAAATGCCAAAATGAAATGGCGGTGCCTCCAAAGATAGCAAACTGTCGAAGAAAATGAGTTAACCCGTGCAGAGTATCGAATTGAGGACCTCCAGCCTCATACGTGCAGAGCCTAATGTTGAGCTAGCCAAGTGCTCTAGTCTTGGTTAGTGTAACCAGTACTAGACACTTAGTTATATAGTATTTGTCTAGGTCGCTGGCGCTCCCAAAAGACTCTCTGCACAGTTGCACAGGTACTCGAACCCACGACCTCCTCCTTCGAACGTGAAGCGCCAACCACTAGGCTAGCTCAGGATTAGTGTAACCAAGCGGAACTCCTTCTGCAAGCTATGGGCTCTGAAGAAGCTCTCGGTCACCTAAAGCTTGTCGGAGTGCCTTGCAGCAAAAAGATTTCCTGCCTCCTTCCTCAAGAACCTCAAGACATGCGGAGAAACTTGCCCATGAAATCAGATTCCAAAAGCCCCAACTGTGGCTAGTTGGGACTAAGTAAATTTAGTCGGGGCTAAATTAGCAAAACTGCCAAAATGAAATGGTGATGCCTCCAAAGATAGCGGACTGTCAAAGAAAGTGAGTTAACCCGTGCAGAGTATCGAATTCAGGACCTCCAGCCTCATACGCGTAGAGCCTAATGTTGGGCTAGCCAAGTGCTCTAGTCTCGGTTAGTGTAACCAAGACTAGACACTTAGTTATATAGTATCTCTCTTGGTCGTGGGCTCTACCAAAAGAGTCTCTGCACAGCCGCATGGATACTCAAACCCATGACCTCCTCCTTCGAATGTGAAGCGCCAACCGGTGGGCTAGCTCTTGATTAGTGTAACCAAGCGGAACTCCTTCTGCAAGATATGGGCTCTGAAGAAGCTCTCCGTCACCTAAAGCTTGTTGGAGTGCCTTGCAGCAGAAAGATTTCCTGCCTGCTTCCTCAAGAACCTCCACTAGACACTTAGTTATATAGTATCTCTCTTGGTCACGGGCACTCCCAAAAGACTCTCTGCACAGCTGCACGGGTAATCGAACCCACGACCTCCTCCTTCGAACATGAAGCGCCAACCGCTGGGCTAGCTCTTGATTAGTGTAACCAACCGGAACTCCTTCTGCAAGCTATGGGCTCTGAAGAAGCTCTCTGTCACCTAAAGCTTGTCGGAGTGCCTTGCAACAAAAAGATTTCCTACCTGCTTCCTCAAGAACCTCAAGACATGCGGACAAACATGCCCGTTAAATCAAATTCCAAAAGCCCCAACTATGGCTAGTTGGGACTAACTAAATTTAGTCGGGGCTAAATTAGCAGAAATGCCAAAATGAAATGGCGGTGCCTCCAAAGATATCAAACTGTCGAAGAAAATGAGTTAACCCGTGCAGAGTATCGAATTGAGGACCTCCAGCCTCATACATGCAGAGCCTAATGTTGAGCTAGCCAAGTGCTCTAGTCTTGGTTAGTGTAACCAATACTAGACACTTAGTTATATAGTATTTGTCTTGGTCGCTGGTGCTCCCAGAAGACTCTCTGCACAGCTGCACGGGTACTCGAACCCACGACCTCCTCCTTCGAACGTGAAGCGCCAACCACTGGGCTAGCTCATGATAAGTGTAACCAAGCGGAACTCCTTCTGCAAGCTATGGGCTCTGAAGAAGCTCTCCGTCACCTAAAGCTTGTCGGAGGGCCTTGTAGCAAAAAGATTTCCTGCCTCCTTCCTCAAGAACCTCAAGACATGCGGAGAAACATGCCCGTGAAATCAGATTCCAAAAGCCCCAACTTTGGCTAGTTGGGACTAACTAAATTTAGTCGTGGCTAAATTAGTAGAACTACCAAAATGAAATGGGGGTGCCTCCAAAGATAGCGAATTGTCGAAGAAAATGAGTTAACCCGTGTAGAGTATCGAATTCAGGACTTCCAGCCTCATACGCGCAGAGCCTAACGTTGGGCTAGCCAAGTGCTCTAGTCTCGGTTAGTCTAACAGAGACTAGACACCTAATAATATAGTATCTCTCTTGGTCGCTGGCGCTCCCAAAAGACTCTCTGCACAGCTGCACGGGTACTCGAACCCACGACCTCCTCCTTCGAACGTGAAGCGCCAACCACTGGGCTAGCTCATGATTAGTGTAACCAAGCGGAACTCCTTCTAGAAGCTATGGGCTCTGAAGAAGCTCTCTGTCACCTAAAGCTTGTCGGAGGGCCTTGCAGCAAAAAGATTTCCTGCCTGCTTCCTCAAGAACCTCAAGACATGCGGAGAAACATGGCCGTGAAATCAGATTCCAAAAGCCCCAACTATGGCTAGTTGGGACTAACTAAATTTAGTCAGGGCTGAGTTAGCAGAACTGCCAAAATGAAATGGCGGTGCCTCCAAAGATAGCGGATTGTCGAAGGAAATGAGTTAACCCGTGCAGAGTATCAAATTCAGGACCTCCAGCCTCATACGCGCAGAGCCTAACGTTGGGCTAGCCAAGTGCTCTAGTCTCGGTTAGTGTAACCAAGACTAGACACTTAGTTATAGAGTATCTCTCTTGGTCGCGGGCAATCCCAAAACACTCTCTTCACAGCTGCACAGGTACTCGAACCCACGACCTCCCCCTTTGAACGCGAATCGCCAACCGCTGGGCTAGCTCTTGATTAGTGTAACCAAGCGGAACTCCTTCTGCAACCTATGGGCTCTGAAAAAGCTCTCGGTCACCTAAAGCTTGTCGGAGTGCCTTGTAGCAAAAAGATTTCCGACCTGCTTCCTCAAGAACCTCAAGACATGCGGAGAAACTTGCCCGTGAAATCAGATTCCAAAAGCCCCAACTATGGCTAGTTGGGACTAACTAAATTTAGTTGGGGCTAAATTAGCAGAACTGCCAAAATGAAATGGTGGTGCCTCCAAAGATAGCAGACTGTCGAAGAAAATGAGTTAACACGTGCAGAGTATCGAATTCAGGACCTCCAGCCTCCTACGCGCAGAGCCTAACGTTGGGCTAGCCAAGTCCTCTAGTCTCGGTTAGTCTAACCAAGACTAGACACTTAGTTATAAAGTATCTCTCTTGGTTGCGGGCGCTCCCAAAAGACTCTCTACACAGTTGCATGGGTACTCGAACCCACGACCTCCTCCTTCGAACGTGAAGCGCCAACCACTGGGCTAGCTCTTGATTAGTGTAACCAAGCGGAACTCCTTCTGCAAGCTATGGGCTCTGAAGAAGCTCTCCGTCACCAAATCTTGTCGGAGTGCCCTGGAGCAAAAAGATTTCTTGCCTTCTTCCTCAAGAACCTCAAGACATGCGGAGAAACATGCCCGTGAAATCAGATTCCAAAAGCCCCAACTGTGGCTAGTTGGGACTAACTAAATTTAGTCGAGGCTGAATGATCAGAACTGTGAAAATGAAATGGCGGTGCCTCCAAAGATAGCGGATTGTTGAAGAAAATGAGTTAACCCGTGCAGAGTATCAAATTCAGGACCTCCAGCCTCATACGCGCAGAGCCTCACGTTGGGCTAGCCAAGTGCTCTAGTCTCGGTTAGTGTAACCAAGACTAGACACTTAGTTATATAGTATCTCTCTTGGTCGCGGGCAATCCCAAAAGACTCTCTGCACAGCTGCACAGGTACTCGAACCCACGACCTCCCCCTTTGAACGTGAATTGCCAACCGCTGGGCTAGCTCATGATTAGTGTAACCAAGCGGAACTCCTTCTGCAAGGTATGGGCTCTGAAGAAGCTCTCGGTCACCTAAAGCTTGTCGGAGTGCCTTGCAGCAAAAAGATTTCCTGCCTGCTTCCTCAAGAACCTCAAGACATGCGGAGAAACTTGCCCGTGAAATCAGATTACAAAAGCCCCAATTGTGGCTAGTTGGGACTAACTAAATTTAGTCGGGGCTAAATTAGCAGAACTCCCAGAATGAAATGGTGGTGCCTCCAAAGATAGCGGACTGTCAAAGAAAGTCAGTTATGCCGTGCAGAGTATCGAATTCAGGACCTCCAGCCTCATACGCGTAGAGCCTAATGTTGGGCTACCCAAGTGCTCTAGTCTCGGTTAGTGTAACCAAGACTAGACACTTAGTTATATAGTATCTATCTTGGTCGCGGGCACTCCCAAAAGACTCTCTGCACAGGTACTCGAACCCACGACCTCCTCCTTCGAACGTGAAGCGCAAACTGCTGGGCTAGCTCTTGATTAGTGTAACCAAGCGGAACTCCTTTTGCAAGCTATGGGCTCTAAAGAAGCTCTCGGTCACCTAAAGCTTGTCGGAGTGCCTTTCAGCAAAAAGATTTCCTGCCTGCTTCCTCAAGAACCTCAAGACATGCGGAGAAACATGCCCATGAAATCAGATTCCAAAAGCCCCAACTATGGCTAGTTGGGACTAACTAAATTTAATCGGGGCTAAATTAGCAGAACTGTCAAAATGAAATGGTGGTGCCTCCAAAGATACCGGACTGTTGAAGAAAATGAGTTAACCCGTGCAGAGTATCGAATTCAGGACCTCCAGCCTCATACGCGCAGAGCCTAACATTGGGCTAGCCAAGTGCTCTAGTCTCGGTTAGTGTAACCAAGACTAGACACTTAGTTATATAGTATCTCTTTTGGTCGTGGGCTCTGAAGAAGCTCTCCATCACCCAAAGCTTCTTGGATTGCCTTCTAGCAACAAGATTTCCTGCCTGCTTCCTCAAGAACCTCAAGACATGGGAGAAACATGCCCGTGAAATCAGATTCCAAAAGCCCCAACTGTGGCTAGTTGGGACTAACTAAATTTAGTCGGGGCTAAATTAGCAAAACTGCCAAAATGAAATGGCGGTTCCTCCAAAGATATCGAACTGTCGAAGAAAATGAGTTAACCCGTGCAGAGTATCGAATTCAGGACGTCCAGCCTCATACACACAAAGCCTAACGTTGGGCTAGCCAAGTGCTCTAGTCTCGGTTAGTGTAACCAAGACTAGACACTTAGTTAGATAGTATCTCTCTTGGTCATGGGCGCTCCCAAAAGGCTCTCTGCACAGCCGCATGGGTACTCGAACCCACGACCTCCTCCTTCGAACGTGACGCGCCAACTGCTGGGCTGGCTCTTGATTAGTGTAACCAAGCGGAACTCCTTCTGCAAGCTATGGTCTTTGAAGATGCTCTCCATCACCTAAATCTTGTCGGAGTGCCTTGCAGCAAAAAGATTTCCTACCTGCTTTCTCAAGAACCTCAAGACATGCAGAGATACATGGCCATGAAATCAGATTCCAAAAGCCCCAACTATGGCTAGTTGGGACTAACTAAATTTAGTCGGGGCTAAATTAGCAGAAATACCAAAATGAAATGGCGGTGCCTCCAAAGATAGTAAACTGTCGAAGAAAATGACTTAAACCCGTGCAGAGTATCGAATTCTGGACCTCCAGCCTCATACGCGCAGAGCCTAACGTTGGGCTAGCCAAGTCCTCTAGTCTCGGTTAGTCTAACCAAGACTAGACACTTAGTTATATAGTATCTCTCTTGGTCGCGGGCGCTCCCAAAAGACTCTCTACACAGCTGCACGGGTACTCAAACCCACGACCTCCTCCTTCGAACGTGAAGCGCCAACCACTGGGCTAGCTCTTCATTAGTGTAACCAAGTGGACTCCTTCTGCAAGCTATGGGCTCTGAAGAAGCTCTCCGTCACCTAAAGCTTGTCGGATTGCCTTGCAGCAAAAAGATTTCCTGCCTGCTTCATCAAGAACCTCAAGACATGTGGAGAAACATGATCGTGAAATCAGATTCCAAAAGCCCCAACTGTGGCTAGTTGGGACTAACTAAATTTAGTCGGGGCTAAATTAGCAGAATTGCCAAAATGAAATGGCAGTGCCTCCAAAGATAGCGGATTGTCGAAGAAAATGAGTTAACCCGTGCAGAGTATCGAATTCAGGACCTCCAGCCTCATACGCGCAGAGCCTAATGTTGGGCTAGCCAAGTGCTCTAGTCTCGGTTAGTGTAACCAAGACTAGACACCTTATAATATAGTATCTCTCTTGGTCGCGGGCGCTCCCAAAAGACTCTCGCACAGCCGCACAAGTACTTGAACCCACGACCTCCTCTTTCCAACGTGAAGCGCCAACCACTGGGCTAGCTCTTGATTAGTGTAACCAAACGGAACCTTCTGCAAGCTATGGGCTCTGAAGAAGCTCTCCGTCACCTAAAGCTTGTCAGAGTGCCTTGCAGCAAAAGGATTTCCTGCCTGCTTCCTCAAGAACCTCAAGACATGGGAAGAAACATGCGCGTGAAATGAGATTCCAAAAGCCCCAACTGTGGCTAGTTGGGACTAAGTAAATTTAGTCGGCGCTAAATTAGCAGAACTGCCAAAATGAAATGGCGGTGCCTCCAAAGATAGCAAACTATTGAAGAAAATGAGTTAACCCGTGCAGAGTGTCGAATTGAGGACCTCCTACCTCATACGCGCAGAGCCTAACGTTGGGCTAGCCAAGTGCTCTAGTCTCGGTTAGTGTAACCAAGACTAGACACTTAGTTATATAGTATCTCTCTTGGTCGCGGGCGCTCCCAAAAGACTCTCTGCACAGCTGCACGGGTAATCGAACCCACGACCTCCTCCTTCGAATGTGAAGCGCCAACCGTTGGGCTAGCTCTTGATTAGTGTAACCAAGCGGAACTCCTTCTGCAAGCTATGGTCTCTGAAGAAGCTCTCCGTCACCCAAAGCTTCTCAGATTGCCTTGCAGCAACAAGAGTTCATGCCTGCTTCCTCAAGAACCTCAAGACATTGGACAAACATGCTCGTGAAATCAGATTCCAAAAGCGCCAACTGTGGCTAGTTGGGACTAACTAACTTTAGTCGGGGCTAAATTAGCAGAACTGCCAAAATGAAATGGTGGTGCCTCCAAAGATAGTGGACTGTCAAAGAGAATGTGTTAACCCGTGCAGAGTATCGAATTCAGGACCTCTAGCCTCATACCCGCAGTGCCTAACGTTGGGCTAGCCAAGTGCTCTAGTCTCGGTTAGTGTAACGAAGACTAGACACTTAGTTATATAGTATCTCTCTTGGTCACGAGCGCTCCCAAAAGACTCTCTGCAGAGCCACATGGGTACTCGAACCCATGACCTCCTCCTTCGAACGTGAAGCGCCAACCGCTGGGCTAGCTCTTGATTAGTGTAACCAACCGGAACTCCTTCTGCAAGCTATGGGCTCTGAAGAAGCTCTTCGTCACCTAAAGCTTGTCGGAGTGCCTTGCAACAAAAAGATTTCCTACCTGCTTCCTCAAGAACCTCAAGACATGTGGAGAAACATGCCCGTGAAATCAAATTCCAAAAGCCCCAACTATGGCTAGTTGGGACTAACTAAATTTAGTCGGAGCTAAATTAGCAGAAATGCCAAAATGAAATGGCGGTGCCTCCAAAGATAGCAAACTGTCGAAGAAAATGAGTTAACCCGTGCAGAGTATCGAATTCAGGACCTCCAGCCTCATACGTGCAGAGCCTAATGTTGGGCTAGCCAAGTGCTCTAGTCTTGGTTAGTGTAACCAATACTCTCAAGACATGGGATATGGGCTCTGAAGATGCTCTCCGTCACCTAAAGCTTTACGTGACGGAGAGCATCTTCAGAGCCCATAGCTTCCTCAACAAGATTTCCTGCCTGCTTCCTCAAGAACCTCAAGACATGGGAAAAACATGCCCGTGAAATCAGATTCCAAAAGCCCCAAATGTGGCTAGTTGGGACTAACTAGATTTAGTAGGGGCTAAATTAGCAGAATTGCCAAAATGAAATGGCGGTGCCTCCAAAGATAGCAGACTCTTGAAGAAAATGAGTTAACCCGTGCAGAGTATCGAATTCAGGACCTCCAGCCACATACGCGCAGAGCCTAAGGTTGGGCTAGCCAAGTGCTCTAGTCTCGGTTAGTGTAACCAAGACTAGACACTTAGTTATATGGTATCTCTCTTAGTCGCGCGCGCTCCCAAAAGACTCTCTGCACGGCCGCACGGGTACTCGAACCCACGACCTCCTCCTTCGAACGTGAATTGCCAACCACTGGGCTAGCTCTTGATTAGTGTAACCAAGCCGAACTCCTTCTGCAAGCTATTGGCTCTAAAGAAGCTCTCCGTCACCAAATCTTGTTGGAGTGCCTTGCAGCAAAAAGATTTCCTGCCTGCTTCCTCAAGAACCTCAAGACATGCAGAGAAACACGCCCGTGAAATCAAATTCCAAAAGCCCCAACTGTGGCTAGTTCGGACTAACTAAATTTAGTCGGGGCTGAATTAGCAGAACTACCAAAATGAAATGGCGGTGCCTCCAAAGATAGCGGATTGTCGAAGAAAATGAGTTAACCCGTGTAGAGTATCTAATTCAGGACCTCCAGCCTCATACACACAGATCCTAACATTGGGCTAGCCAAGTGCTCTAGTCTCGGTTAGTGTAACCAAGACTAGACACTTAGTTATATAGTATCTCTCTTGGTCGCGGGCACTCACAAAAGACTCTCTGCATAGCCGCACAGGTACTCGAACCCACGACCTCCTCCTTCGAACGTGAAGCGCCAACCGGTGGGCTAGCTCTTGATTAGTGTTACCAAGCGGAACTCCTTCTGCAAGCTATGGGCTCTGAAGAAGCTCTCGGTCACCTAAAGCTTGTCGGAGTGCAGAGTATCGAATTGAGGACCTCCAGCCTCATACGTGCAAAGCCTAATGTTGAGCTAGCCAAGTGCTCTAGTCTTGGTTAGTGTAACCAGTACTAGACACTTAGTTATATAGTATTTGTCTTGGTCGCTGGCGCTCCCAAAAGACTCTCTGCACAGCTGCACGGGTACTCGAACCCACGACCTCCTCCTTCGAGCCTCGGGGGGTCACTCATAATATGTAACCCTATCACGTGAAATAAATATACATAAGGGACTATTTAAAATAGTTTTGGAAAAAAGATTTCCTGCCTGCTTCCTCAAGAACCTCAAGACATGCGGAGAAACATGCCCGTGAAATCAGATTCCAAAAGCCCCAACTGTGGCTAGTTAGGACTAACTAAATTTACTCGAGGCTAAATTAGTAGAACTACCAAAATGAAATGGGGGTGCCTCCAAAGATAGGGAATTGTCGAAGAAAATGAGTTAACCCGTGCAGAGTATCGAATTCAGGACCTCCAGCCTTATACGCGCAGAGCCTAACGTTGGGCTAGCCAAGTGCTCTAGTCTCGGTTAGTCTAACAAAGACTAGACACCTAATAATATAGTATCTCCCTTGGTTGCTGGCGCTCCCAAAAGACTCTCTGCACAGCTGCACGGGTACTCGAACCCACGACCTCCTCCTTTGAACGTGAAGCGCCAACCACTGGGCTAGCTCATGATTAGTGTAACCCAGCGGAACTCCTTCTGGAAGCTATGGGCTCTGGGAAGCTCTCCGTCACCTAAAGCTTGTCGGAGGGCCTTGCAGCAAAAAGATTTCCTGCCTGCTTCCTCAAGAACCTCAAGACATGCGGAGAAACATGCCCGTGAAATCAGATTCCAAAAGCCCCAACTGTGGCTAGTTGGGACTAACTAAATTTAGTCGGGGCTAAATTAGCAGAAATGCCAAAATGAAATGGCGGTGCCTCCAAAGATAGCAAACTATCGAAAAAAATGAGTTAACCCGTGCAGAGTATTGAATTCAGGACCTCCAGCCTCATACGCGCAGCGCCTAATGTTGGGCTAGCCAAGTGCTCAAGACTAGACACCTAATAATATAGTGTCTCTCTTGGTCGCTGGCGCTCCCAAAAGACTCTCTCCACAGCTGCACGGGTACTTGAACGCACGACCTCCTCCTTCGAACGTGAAGCGCGAACCACTGGGCTAGCTCATGATTAGTGTAACCAAGCGGAACTACTTCTAGAAGCTATGGGCTCTGAAGAAGCTCTCTGTCACCTAAAGCTTGTCGGAGGGCCTTGCAGCAAAAATATTTCTTGCTTGCTTCCTCAAGAACCTCAAGACATGCGGAGAAACATGCCCGTGAAATCAAATTCCAAAAGCCCCAACTGTGGCTAGTTGGGACTAACTAAATTTAGTCGGGGCTGAATTAGCAGAACTGCCACTATGAAATGGCGGTGCCTCCAAAGATAGCGGATTGTCGAAGAAAATGAGTTAACCCGTGCAGAGTATCAAATTCAGGACCTCCAGCCTCATACGCGCAGAGCCTAACGTTGGGCTAGCCAAGTGCTCTAGTCTCGGTTAGTGTAACCAAGACTAGACACTTAGTTATATAGTATCTCTCTTGGTCGCGGGCAATCCCAAAAGACTCTCTGCACAGCTGCACAGGTACTCGAACCCACGACCTCCACGTGAATCGCCAACGGCTGGGCTAGCTCTTGATTAGTGTAACCAAGCGGAACTCCTTCTGCAAGCTATGGGCTCTGAAGAAGCTCTCGGTCACCTAAAGCTTGTCGGAGTGCCTTGCAGCAAAAAGATTTCCCGCCTGCTTCCTCAAGAACCTCAAGACATGCGGAGAAACTTGCCCGTGAAATCAGATTCCAAAAGCCCCAACTGTCGCTGGTTGGGACTAACTAAATTTAGTCGGGGCTAAATTAGCAGAACTGCCAAAATGAAATGGTGGTGCCTCCAAAGATAGCGGACTGTCAAAGAAAGTCAGTTAACCCGTGCAGAGTATCGAATTCAGGACCTCCAGCCTCATACGCGTAGAGCCTAATGTTGGGCTAGCCAAGTGCTCTAGTCTCGGTTAGTGTAACCAAGACTAGACACTTAGTTATATAGTATCTCTCTTGGTCGTGGGCTCTCCCAAAAGACTCTCTGCATAGTCGCACGGGTACTCAAACCCACGACCTCCTCCTTCGAACGTGAAGCGCCAACCGCTGGGCTAGCTCTTGATTAGTGTAACCAAGCGGAACTCCTTCTGCAAGCTATGGGCTCTGAAGAAGCTCTCCGTCACCTAAAGCTTGTCGGAGTGCCTTGCAGCAGAAAGATTTCCTGCCTGCTTGCTCAAGAACCTCAAGACATGCGGAGAAACATGCCCATGAAATTAGATTCCAAAAGCCCGAAGTGTGGCTAGTTCGGACTAACTAAATTTAGTCGGGGCTGAATCAGCAGAAGTGGCAAAATGAAATGGCGGTGCCTCCAAAGATAGCGGATTGTCGAAGAAAATGAGTTAACCCGTGCAGAGTATCAAATTCAGGACCTCCAGCCTCATACGCGCAGAGCCTAACGTTGGGCTAGCCAAGTGCTCTAGTCTCGGTTAGTGTAACCAAGACTAGACACTTAGTTATATAGTATCTCTCTTGGTCGCGGGCAATCCCAAAAGACTCTCTGCACAGCTGCACAGGTACTCGAACCCACGACCTCCCCCTTTGAACGTGAATCGCCAACGGCTGGGCTAGCTCTTGATTAGTGTAACCAAGCGGAACTCCTTCTGCAAGCTATGGGCTCTGAAGAAGCTCTCGGTCACCTAAAGCTTGTCGAAGTGCCTTGCAGCAAAAAGATTTCCTGCCTGCTTCCTCAAGAACCTCAAGACATGCGGAGAAACTTGCCCGTGAAATCAGATTCCAAAAGCCCCAACTGTGGCTAGTTGGGACTAACTAAATTTAGTCGGGGCTAAATTAGCAAAACTGCCAAAATGAAATGGTGGTGCCTCCAAAGATAGCGGACTGTCAAAGAAAGTCAGTTAACCCGTGCAGAGTATCGAATTCAGGACCTCCAGCCTCATACGTGTAGAGCCTAATGTTGGGCTAGCCAAGTGCTCTAGTCTCAGTTAGTGTAACCAAGACTAGACACTTAGTTATATAGTATCTCTCTTGGTCGTGGGCTCTCCCAAAAGACTCTCTGCACAGTCGCACGGGTACTCAAACCCACGACCTCCTCCTTCGAACGTGAAGCGCCAACCGCTGGGCTAGCTCTTGATTAGTGTAACCAAGCGGAACTCCTTCTGCAAGCTATGGGCTCTGAAGAAGCTCTCCGTCACCTAAAGCTTGTCGGAGTGCCTTGCAGCAGAAAGATTTCCTGCCTGCTTGCTCAAGAACCTCAAGACATGCGGAGAGACATGCCCATGAAATTAGATTCCAAAAGCCCGAAGTGTGGCTAGTTCGGACTAACTAAATTTAGTCGGGGCTGAATCAGCAGAAGTGGCAAAATGAAATGGCGGTTCCTCCAAAGATATCGGATTGTCGAAGAAAATGAGTTAACCCGTGCAGAGTATCGAATTCAGGACCTCCAGCCTCATACGCGCAGAGCCTAACGTTGGGCTAGCCAAGTGCTCTAGTCTCGGTTAGTGTAACCAAGACTAGACACTTAGTTATATAGTATCTCTCTTGGTCACGGGCGCTCCCAAAAGACTCTCTGCACAGCCGCACGGGTACTCGAACCCACGACCTCCTCCTTTGAACGTGAAGCGCCAACCGCTGGGCTAGCTCTTGATTAGTGTAAGCAAGCGGAACTCCTTCTGCAAGCTATGGGCTCTGAAGAAGCTGTCTGTCACCTAAAGCTTGTCGGAGTGCCTTGCAGCAAAAAGATTTCCTGCCTGCTTCTTCAAGAACCTCAAGACATGCGGAGAAACATGCCCGTGAAATCAGATTCCAAAAGCCCCAACTGTGGCTAGTTGGGACTAACTAATTTTAGTCGGGCCTAAATTAGCAGAAATGCCAAAATGAAATGGTGGTGCCTCCAAACATAGCAAACTATAAAAACAAATGAGTTAACCCGTGCAGAGTATCGAATTCAGGACCTCCAACCTCATACGCGCAGAGCCTAACGTTGGGCTAGCCAAGTGCTCTAGTCTCGGTTAGTCTAACAGAGACTAGACACCTAATAATATAGTATCTCTCTTGGTCGCTGGCGCTCCCAAAAGACTCTCTGCACAGCTGCACGGGTACTCGAACCCACGACCTCCTCCTTCGTACGTGAAGCGCCAACCACTGGGCTAGCTCATGATTAGTGTAACCAAGCGGAACTCCTTCTAGAAGCTATGGGCTCTGAAGAAGCTCTCTGTCACCTAAAGCTTGTCGGAGGGCCTTGCAGCAAAAAGATTTCCTGCCTGCTTCCTCAAGAACCTCAAGACATGCGGAGAAACATGGCCGTGAAATCAGATTCCAAAAGCCCCAACTATGGCTAGTTGGGACTAACTAAATTTAGTCAGGGCTGAGTTAGCAGAACTGCCAAAATGAAATGGCGGTGCCTCCAAAGATAGCGGATTGTCGAAGGAAATGAGTTAACCCGTGCAGAGTATCAAATTCAGGACCTCCAGCCTCATACGCGCAGAGCCTAACGTTGGGCTAGCCAAGTGCTCTAGTCTCGGTTAGTGTAACCAAGACTAGACACTTAGTTATAGAGTATCTCTCTTGGTCGCGGGCAATCCCAAAACACTCTCTTCACAGCTGCACAGGTACTCGAACCCACGACCTCCCCCTTTGAACGCGAATCGCCAACCGCTGGGCTAGCTCTTGATTAGTGTAACCAAGCGGAACTCCTTCTGCAACCTATGGGCTCTGAAGAAGCTCTCGGTCACCTAAAGCTTGTCAGAGTGCCTTGTAGCAAAAAGATTTCCGACCTGCTTCCTCAAGAACCTCAAGACATGCAGAGAAACTTGCCCGTGAAATCAGATTCCAAAAGCCCCAACTATGGCTAGTTGGGACTAACTAAATTTAGTCGGGGCTAAATTAGCAGAACTGCCAAAATGAAATGGTGGTGCCTCCAAAGATAGCAGACTGTCGAAGAAAATGAGTTAACCCGTGCAGAGTATCGAATTCAGGACCTCCAGCCTCCTACGCGCAGAGCCTAACGTTGGGCTAGCCAAGTCCTCTAGTCTCGGTTAGTCTAACCAAGACTAGACACTTAGTTATAAAGTATCTCTCTTGGTTGCGGGCACTCCCAAAAGACTCTCTACACAGTTGCATGGGTACTCGAACCCACGACCTCCTCCTTCGAACGTGAAGCGCCAACCACTGGGCTAGCTCTTGATTAGTGTAACCAAGCGGAACTCCTTCTGCAAGCTATGGGCTCTGAAGAAGCTCTCCGTCACCAAATCTTGTCGGAGTGCCCTGGAGCAAAAAGATTTCTTGCCTTCTTCCTCAAGAACCTCAAGACATGCGGAGAAACATGCCCGTGAAATCAGATTCCAAAAGCCCCAACTGTGGCTAGTTGGGACTAACTAAATTTAGTCGAGGCTGAATGATCAGAACTGTGAAAATGAAATGGCGGTGCCTCCAAAGATAGCGGATTGTTGAAGAAAATGAGTTAACCCGTGCAGAGTATCAAATTCAGGACCTCCAGCCTCATACGCGCAGAGCCTCACGTTGGGCTAGCCAAGTGCTCTAGTCTCGGTTAGTGTAACCAAGACTAGACACTTAGTTATATAGTATCTCTCTTGGTCGCGGGCAATCCCAAAAGACTCTCTGCACAGCTGCACAGGTACTCGAACCCACGACCTCCCCCTTTGAACGTGAATTGCCAACCGCTGGGCTAGCTCATGATTAGTGTAACCAAGCGGAACTCCTTCTGCAAGGTATGGGCTCTGAAGAAGCTCTCGGTCACCTAAAGCTTGTCGGAGTGCCTTGCAGCAAAAAGATTTCCTGCCTGCTTCCTCAAGAACCTCAAGACATGCGGAGAAACTTGCCCGTGAAATCAGATTACAAAAGCCCCAATTGTGGCTAGTTGGGACTAACTAAATTTAGTCGGGGCTAAATTAGCAGAACTCCCAGAATGAAATGGTGGTGCCTCCAAAGATAGCGGACTGTCAAAGAAAGTCAGTTATGCCGTGCAGAGTATCGAATTCAGGACCTCCAGCCTCATACGCGTAGAGCCTAATGTTGGGCTACCCAAGTGCTCTAGTCTCGGTTAGTGTAACCAAGACTAGACACTTAGTTATATAGTATCTATCTTGGTCGCGGGCACTCCCAAAAGACTCTCTGCACAGGTACTCGAACCCACGACCTCCTCCTTCGAACGTGAAGCGCAAACTGCTGGGCTAGCTCTTGATTAGTGTAACCAAGCGGAACTCCTTTTGCAAGCTATGGGCTCTAAAGAAGCTCTCGGTCACCTAAAGCTTGTCGGAGTGCCTTTCAGCAAAAAGATTTCCTGCCTGCTTCCTCAAGAACCTCAAGACATGCGGAGAAACATGCCCATGAAATCAGATTCCAAAAGCCCCAACTGTGGCTAGTTGGAACTAACTAAATTTAATCGGGGCTAAATTAGCAGAACTGTCAAAATGAAATGGTGGTGCCTCCAAAGATACCGGACTGTTGAAGAAAATGAGTTAACCCGTGCAGAGTATCGAATTCAGGACCTCCAGCCTCATACGCGCAGAGCCTAACATTGGGCTAGCCAAGTGCTCTAGTCTCGGTTAGTGTAACCAAGACTAGACACTTAGTTATATAGTATCTCTTTTGGTCGTGGGCTCTGAAGAAGCTCTCCATCACCCAAAGCTTCTTGGATTGCCTTCTAGCAACAAGATTTCCTGCCTGCTTTCTCAAGAACCTCAAGACATGGGAGAAACATGCCCGTGAAATCAGATTCCAAAAGCCCCAACTGTGGCTAGTTGGGACTAACTAAATTTAGTCGGGGCTAAATTAGCAAAACTGCCAAAATGAAATGGCGGTTCCTCCAAAGATATCGGACTGTCGAAGAAAATGAGTTAACCCGTGCAGAGTATCGAATTCAGGACGTCCAGCCTCATACACACAAAGCCTAACGTTGGGCTAGCCAAGTGCTCTAGTCTCGGTTAGTGTAACCAAGACTAGACACTTAGTTAGATAGTATCTCTCTTGGTCATGGGCGCTCCCAAAAGGCTCTCTGCACAGCCGCATGGGTGCTCGAACCCACGACCTCCTCCTTCGAACGTGACGCGCCAACTGCTGGGCTGGCTCTTGATTAGTGTAACCAAGCGGAACTCCTTCTGCAAGCTATGGTCTTTGAAGATGCTCTCCATCACCTAAATCTTGTCGGAGTGCCTTGCAGCAAAAAGATTTCCTACCTGCTTTCTCAAGAACCTCAAGACATGCAGAGATACATGGCCATGAAATCAGATTCCAAAAGCCCCAACTATGGCTAGTTGGGACTAACTAAATTTAGTCGGGGCTAAATTAGCAAAAATACCAAAATGAAATGGCGGTGCCTCCAAAGATAGTAAACTGTCGAAGAAAATGACTTAAACCCGTGCAGAGTATCGAATTCTGGACCTCCAGCCTCATACGCGCAGAGCCTAACGTTGGGCTAGCCAAGTCCTCTAGTCTCGGTTAGTCTAACCAAGACTAGACACTTAGTTATATAGTATCTCTCTTGGTCGCGGGCGCTCCCAAAAGACTCTCTACACAGCTGCACGGGTACTCAAACCCACGACCTCCTCCTTCGAACGTGAAGCGCCAACCACTGGGCTAGCTCTTCATTAGTGTAACCAAGTGGACTCCTTCTGCAAGCTATGGGCTCTGAAGAAGCTCTCCGTCACCTAAAGCTTGTCGGATTGCCTTGCAGCAAAAAGATTTCCTGCCTGCTTCATCAAGAACCTCAAGACATGTGGAGAAACATGATCGTGAAATCAGATTCCAAAAGCCCCAACTGTGGCTAGTTGGGACTAACTAAATTTAGTCGGGGCTAAATTAGCAGAATTGCCAAAATGAAATGGCAGTGCCTCCAAAGATAGCGGATTGTCGAAGAAAATGAGTTAACCCGTGCAGAGTATCAAATTCAGGACCTCCAGCCTCATACGCGCAGAGCCTAACGTTGGGCTAGCCAAGTGCTCTAGTCTCGGTTAGTGTAACCAAGACTAGACACCTTATAATATAGTATCTCTCTTGGTCGCGGGCGCTCCCAAAAGACTCTCGCACAGCCGCACAAGTACTTGAACCCACGACCTCCTCTTTCCAACGTGAAGCGCCAACCACTGGGCTAGCTCTTGATTAGTGTAACCAAACGGAACCTTCTGCAAGCTATGGGCTCTGAAGAAGCTCTCCGTCACCTAAAGCTTGTCAGAGTGCCTTGCAGCAAAAGGATTTCCTGCCTGCTTCCTCAAGAACCTCAAGACATGGGAAGAAACATGCGCGTGAAATGAGATTCCAAAAGCCCCAACTGTGGCTAGTTGGGACTAAGTAAATTTAGTCGGCACTAAATTAGCAGAACTGCCAAAATGAAATGGCGGTGCCTCCAAAGATAGCAAACTATTGAAGAAAATGAGTTAACCCGTGCAGAGTGTCGAATTCAGGACCTCCTACCTCATACGCGCAGAGCCTAACGTTGGGCTAGCCAAGTGCTCTAGTCTCGGTTAGTGTAACCAAGACTAGACACTTAGTTATATAGTATCTCTCTTGGTCGCGGGCGCTCCCAAAAGACTCTCTGCACAGCTGCACGGGTAATCGAACCCACGACCTCCTCCTTCGAATGTGAAGCGCCAACCGTTGGGCTAGCTCTTGATTAGTGTAACCAAGCGGAACTCCTTCTGCAAGCTATGGTCTCTGAAGAAGCTCTCCGTCACCCAAAGCTTCTCAGATTGCCTTGCAGCAACAAGAGTTCATGCCTGCTTCCTCAAGAACCTCAAGACATTGGACAAACATGCTCGTGAAATCAGATTCCAAAAGCGCCAACTGTGGCTAGTTGGGACTAACTAACTTTAGTCGGGGCTAAATTAGCAGAACTGCCAAAATGAAATGGTGGTGCCTCCAAAGATAGTGGACTGTCAAAGAGAATGTGTTAACCCGTGCAGAGTATCGAATTCAGGACCTCTAGCCTCATACCCGCAGTGCCTAACGTTGGGCTAGCCAAGTGCTCTAGTCTCGGTTAGTGTAACGAAGACTAGACACTTAGTTATATAGTATCTCTCTTGGTCACGAGCGCTCCCAAAAGACTCTCTGCAGAGCCACATGGGTACTCGAACCCATGACCTCCTCCTTCGAACGTGAAGCGCCAACCGCTGGGCTAGCTCTTGATTAGTGTAACCAACCGGAACTCCTTCTGCAAGCTATGGGCTCTGAAGAAGCTCTTCGTCACCTAAAGCTTGTCGGAGTGCCTTGCAACAAAAAGATTTCCTACCTGCTTCCTCAAGAACCTCAAGACATGTGGAGAAACATGCCCGTGAAATCAAATTCCAAAAGCCCCAACTATGGCTAGTTGGGACTAACTAAATTTAGTCGGAGCTAAATTAGCAGAAATGCCAAAATGAAATGGCGGTGCCTCCAAAGATAGCAAACTGTCGAAGAAAATGAGTTAACCCGTGCAGAGTATCGAATTCAGGACCTCCAGCCTCATACGTGCAGAGCCTAATGTTGGGCTAGCCAAGTGCTCTAGTCTTGGTTAGTGTAACCAATACTCTCAAGACATGGGATATGGGCTCTGAAGATGCTCTCCGTCACCTAAAGCTTTACGTGACGGAGAGCATCTTCAGAGCCCATAGCTTCCTCAACAAGATTTCCTGCCTGCTTCCTCAAGAACCTCAAGACATGGGAAAAACATGCCCGTGAAATCAGATTCCAAAAGCCCCAAATGTGGCTAGTTGGGACTAACTAGATTTAGTAGGGGCTAAATTAGCAGAATTGCCAAAATGAAATGGCGGTGCCTCCAAAGATAGCAGACTCTTGAAGAAAATGAGTTAACCCGTGCAGAGTATCGAATTCAGGACCTCCAACCACATACGCGCAGAGCCTAAGGTTGGGCTAGCCAAGTGCTCTAGTCTCGGTTAGTGTAACCAAGACTAGACACTTAGTTATATGGTATCTCTCTTAGTCGCGCGCGCTCCCAAAAGACTCTCTGCACGGCCGCACGGGTACTCGAACCCACGACCTCCTCCTTCGAACGTGAATTGCCAACCACTGGGCTAGCTCTTGATTAGTGTAACCAAGCCGAACTCCTTCTGCAAGCTATTGGCTCTAAAGAAGCTCTCCGTCACCAAATCTTGTTGGAGTGCCTTGCAGCAAAAAGATTTCCTGCCTGCTTCCTCAAGAACCTCAAGACATGCAGAGAAACACGCCCGTGAAATCAAATTCCAAAAGCCCCAACTGTGGCTAGTTCGGACTAACTAAATTTAGTCGGGGCTGAATTAGCAGAACTACCAAAATGAAATGGCGGTGCCTCCAAAGATAGCGGATTGTCGAAGAAAATGAGTTAACCCGTGTAGAGTATCTAATTCAGGACCTCCAGCCTCATACACACAGATCCTAACATTGGGCTAGCCAAGTGCTCTAGTCTCGGTTAGTGTAACCAAGACTAGACACTTAGTTATATAGTATCTCTCTTGGTCGCGGGCACTCACAAAAGACTCTCTGCATAGCCGCACAGGTACTCGAACCCACGACCTCCTCCTTCGAACGTGAAGCGCCAACCGGTGGGCTAGCTCTTGATTAGTGTTACCAAGCGGAACTCCTTCTGCAAGCTATGGGCTCTGAAGAAGCTCTCGGTCACCTAAAGCTTGTCGGAGTGCAGAGTATCGAATTGAGGACCTCCAGCCTCATACGTGCAAAGCCTAATGTTGAGCTAGCCAAGTGCTCTAGTCTTGGTTAGTGTAACCAGTACTAGACACTTAGTTATATAGTATTTGTCTTGGTCGCTGGCGCTCCCAAAAGACTCTCTGCACAGCTGCACGGGTACTCGAACCCACGACCTCCTCCTTCGAGCCTCGGGGGGTCACTCATAATATGTAACCCTATCACGTGAAATAAATATACATAAGGGACTATTTAAAATAGTTTTGGAAAAAAGATTTCCTGCCTGCTTCCTCAAGAACCTCAAGACATGCGGAGAAACATGCCCGTGAAATCAGATTCCAAAAGCCCCAACTGTGGCTAGTTAGGACTAACTAAATTTAGTCGAGGCTAAATTAGTAGAACTACCAAAATGAAATGGGGGTGCCTCCAAAGATAGGGAATTGTCGAAGAAAATGAGTTAACCCGTGCAGAGTATCGAATTCAGGACCTCCAGCCTTATACGCGCAGAGCCTAACGTTGGGCTAGCCAAGTGCTCTAGTCTCGGTTAGTCTAACAAAGACTAGACACCTAATAATATAGTATCTCCCTTGGTTGCTGGCGCTCCCAAAAGACTCTCTGCACAGCTGCACGGGTACTCGAACCCACGACCTCCTCCTTTGAACGTGAAGCGCCAACCACTGGGCTAGCTCATGATTAGTGTAACCCAGCGGAACTCCTTCTGGAAGCTATGGGCTCTGGGAAGCTCTCCGTCACCTAAAGCTTGTCGGAGGGCCTTGCAGCAAAAAGATTTCCTGCCTGCTTCCTCAAGAACCTCAAGACATGCGGAGAAACATGCCCGTGAAATCAGATTCCAAAAGCCCCAACTGTGGCTAGTTGGGACTAACTAAATTTAGTCGGGGCTAAATGAGCAGAAATGCCAAAATGAAATGGCGGTGCCTCCAAAGATAGCAAACTATCGAAAAAAATGAGTTAACCCGTGCAGAGTATTGAATTCAGGACCTCCAGCCTCATACGCGCAGCGCCTAATGTTGGGCTAGCCAAGTGCTCAAGACTAGACACCTAATAATATAGTGTCTCTCTTGGTCGCTGGCGCTCCCAAAAGACTCTCTGCACAGCTGCACGGGTACTTGAACGCACGACCTCCTCCTTCGAACGTGAAGCGCGAACCACTGGGCTAGCTCATGATTAGTGTAACCAAGCGGAACTACTTCTAGAAGCTATGGGCTCTGAAGAAGCTCTCTGTCACCTAAAGCTTGTCGGAGGGCCTTGCAGCAAAAATATTTCTTGCTTGCTTCCTCAAGAACCTCAAGACATGCGGAGAAACATGCCCGTGAAATCAAATTCCAAAAGCCCCAACTGTGGCTAGTTGGGACTAACTAAATTTAGTCGGGGCTGAATTAGCAGAACTGCCACTATGAAATGGCGGTGCCTCCAAAGATAGCGGATTGTCGAAGAAAATGAGTTAACCCGTGCAGAGTATCAAATTCAGGACCTCCAGCCTCATACGCGCAGAGCCTAACGTTGGGCTAGCCAAGTGCTCTAGTCTCGGTTAGTGTAACCAAGACTAGACACTTAGTTATATAGTATCTCTCTTGGTCGCGGGCAATCCCAAAAGACTCTCTGCACAGCTGCACAGGTACTCGAACCCACGACCTCCACGTGAATCGCCAACGGCTGGGCTAGCTCTTGATTAGTGTAACCAAGCGGAACTCCTTCTGCAAGCTATGGGCTCTGAAGAAGCTCTCGGTCACCTAAAGCTTGTCGGAGTGCCTTGCAGCAAAAAGATTTCCCGCCTGCTTCCTCAAGAACCTCAAGACATGCGGAGAAACTTGCCCGTGAAATCAGATTCCAAAAGCCCCAACTGTCGCTGGTTGGGACTAACTAAATTTAGTCGGGGCTAAATTAGCAGAACTGCCAAAATGAAATGGTGGTGCCTCCAAAGATAGCGGACTGTCAAAGAAAGTCAGTTAACCCGTGCAGAGTATCGAATTCAGGACCTCCAGCCTCATACGCGTAGAGCCTAATGTTGGGCTAGCCAAGTGCTCTAGTCTCGGTTAGTGTAACCAAGACTAGACACTTAGTTATATAGTATCTCTCTTGGTCGTGGGCTCTCCCAAAAGACTCTCTGCATAGTCGCACGGGTACTCAAACCCACGACCTCCTCCTTCGAACGTGAAGCGCCAACCGCTGGGCTAGCTCTTGATTAGTGTAACCAAGCGGAACTCCTTCTGCAAGCTATGGGCTCTGAAGAAGCTCTCCGTCACCTAAAGCTTGTCGGAGTGCCTTGCAGCAGAAAGATTTCCTGCCTGCTTGCTCAAGAACCTCAAGACATGCGGAGAAACATGCCCATGAAATTAGATTCCAAAAGCCCGAAGTGTGGCTAGTTCGGACTAACTAAATTTAGTCGGGGCTGAATCAGCAGAAGTGGCAAAATGAAATGGCGGTGCCTCCAAAGATAGCGGATTGTCGAAGAAAATGAGTTAACCCGTGCAGAGTATCAAATTCAGGACCTCCAGCCTCATACGCGCAGAGCCTAACGTTGGGCTAGCCAAGTGCTCTAGTCTCGGTTAGTGTAACCAAGACTAGACACTTAGTTATATAGTATCTCTCTTGGTCGCGGGCAATCCCAAAAGACTCTCTGCACAGCCGCACGGGTACTCGAACCCACGACCTCCTCCTTTGAACGTGAAGCGCCAACCGCTGGGCTAGCTCTTGATTAGTGTAAGCAAGCGGAACTCCTTCTGCAAGCTATGGGCTCTGAAGAAGCTGTCTGTCACCTAAAGCTTGTCGGAGTGCCTTGCAGCAAAAGGATTTCCTGCCTGCTTCCTCAAGAACCTCAAGACATGGGAAGAAACATGCGCGTGAAATGAGATTCCAAAAGCCCCAACTGTGGCTAGTTGGGACTAAGTAAATTTAGTCGGCGCTAAATTAGCAGAACTGCCAAAATGAAATGGCGGTGCCTCCAAAGATAGCAAACTATTGAAGAAAATGAGTTAACCCGTGCAGAGTGTCGAATTCAGGACCTCCTACCTCATACGCGCAGAGCCTAACGTTGGGCTAGCCAAGTGCTCTAGTCTCGGTTAGTGTAACCAAGACTAGACACTTAGTTATATAGTATCTCTCTTGGTCGCGGGCGCTCCCAAAAGACTCTCTGCACAGCTGCACGGGTAATCGAACCCACGACCTCCTCCTTCGAATGTGAAGCGCCAACCGTTGGGCTAGCTCTTGATTAGTGTAACCAAGCGGAACTCCTTCTGCAAGCTATGGTCTCTGAAGAAGCTCTCCGTCACCCAAAGCTTCTCAGATTGCCTTGCAGCAACAAGAGTTCATGCCTGCTTCCTCAAGAACCTCAAGACATTGGACAAACATGCTCGTGAAATCAGATTCCAAAAGCGCCAACTGTGGCTAGTTGGGACTAACTAACTTTAGTCGGGGCTAAATTAGCAGAACTACCAAAATGAAATGGTGGTGCCTCCAAAGATAGTGGACTGTCAAAGAGAATGTGTTAACCCGTGCAGAGTATCGAATTCAGGACCTCTAGCCTCATACCCGCAGTGCCTAACGTTGGGCTAGCCAAGTGCTCTAGTCTCGGTTAGTGTAACGAAGACTAGACACTTAGTTATATAGTATCTCTCTTGGTCACGAGCGCTCCCAAAAGACTCTCTGCAGAGCCACATGGGTACTCGAACCCATGACCTCCTCCTTCGAACGTGAAGCGCCAACCGCTGGGCTAGCTCTTGATTAGTGTAACCAACCGGAACTCCTTCTGCAAGCTATGGGCTCTGAAGAAGCTCTTCGTCACCTAAAGCTTGTCGGAGTGCCTTGCAACAAAAAGATTTCCTACCTGCTTCCTCAAGAACCTCAAGACATGTGGAGAAACATGCCCGTGAAATCAAATTCCAAAAGCCCCAACTATGGCTAGTTGGGACTAACTAAATTTAGTCGGAGCTAAATTAGCAGAAATGCCAAAATGAAATGGCGGTGCCTCCAAAGATAGCAAACTGTCGAAGAAAATGAGTTAACCCGTGCAGAGTATCGAATTCAGGACCTCCAGCCTCATACGTGCAGAGCCTAATGTTGGGCTAGCCAAGTGCTCTAGTCTTGGTTAGTGTAACCAATACTCTCAAGACATGGGATATGGGCTCTGAAGATGCTCTCCGTCACCTAAAGCTTTACGTGACGGAGAGCATCTTCAGAGCCCATAGCTTCCTCAACAAGATTTCCTGCCTGCTTCCTCAAGAACCTCAAGACATGGGAAAAACATGCCCGTGAAATCAGATTCCAAAAGCCCCAAATGTGGCTAGTTGGGACTAACTAGATTTAGTAGGGGCTAAATTAGCAGAATTGCCAAAATGAAATGGCGGTGCCTCCAAAGATAGCAGACTCTTGAAGAAAATGAGTTAACCCGTGCAGAGTATCGAATTCAGGACCTCCAGCCACATACGCGCAGAGCCTAAGGTTGGGCTAGCCAAGTGCTCTAGTCTCGGTTAGTGTAACCAAGACTAGACACTTAGTTATATGGTATCTCTCTTAGTCGCGCGCGCTCCCAAAAGACTCTCTGCACGGCCGCACGGGTACTCGAACCCACGACCTCCTCCTTCGAACGTGAATTGCCAACCACTGGGCTAGCTCTTGATTAGTGTAACCAAGCCGAACTCCTTCTGCAAGCTATTGGCTCTAAAGAAGCTCTCCGTCACCAAATCTTGTTGGAGTGCCTTGCAGCAAAAAGATTTCCTGCCTGCTTCCTCAAGAACCTCAAGACATGCAGAGAAACACGCCCGTGAAATCAAATTCCAAAAGCCCCAACTGTGGCTAGTTCGGACTAACTAAATTTAGTCGGGGCTGAATTAGCAGAACTACCAAAATGAAATGGCGGTGCCTCCAAAGATAGCGGATTGTCGAAGAAAATGAGTTAACCCGTGTAGAGTATCTAATTCAGGACCTCCAGCCTCATACACACAGATCCTAACATTGGGCTAGCCAAGTGCTCTAGTCTCGGTTAGTGTAACCAAGACTAGACACTTAGTTATATAGTATCTCTCTTGGTCGCGGGCACTCACAAAAGACTCTCTGCATAGCCGCACAGGTACTCGAACCCACGACCTCCTCCTTCGAACGTGAAGCGCCAACCGGTGGGCTAGCTCTTGATTAGTGTTACCAAGCGGAACTCCTTCTGCAAGCTATGGGCTCTGAAGAAGCTCTCGGTCACCTAAAGCTTGTCGGAGTGCAGAGTATCGAATTGAGGACCTCCAGCCTCATACGTGCAAAGCCTAATGTTGAGCTAGCCAAGTGCTCTAGTCTTGGTTAGTGTAACCAGTACTAGACACTTAGTTATATAGTATTTGTCTTGGTCGCTGGCGCTCCCAAAAGACTCTCTGCACAGCTGCACGGGTACTCGAACCCACGACCTCCTCCTTCGAGCCTCGGGGGGTCACTCATAATATGTAACCCTATCACGTGAAATAAATATACATAAGGGACTATTTAAAATAGTTTTGGAAAAAAGATTTCCTGCCTGCTTCCTCAAGAACCTCAAGACATGCGGAGAAACATGCCCGTGAAATCAGATTCCAAAAGCCCCAACTGTGGCTAGTTAGGACTAACTAAATTTAGTCGAGGCTAAATTAGTAGAACTACCAAAATGAAATGGGGGTGCCTCCAAAGATAGGGAATTGTCGAAGAAAATGAGTTAACCCGTGCAGAGTATCGAATTCAGGACCTCCAGCCTTATACGCGCAGAGCCTAACGTTGGGCTAGCCAAGTGCTCTAGTCTCGGTTAGTCTAACAAAGACTAGACACCTAATAATATAGTATCTCCCTTGGTTGCTGGTGCTCCCAAAAGACTCTCTGCACAGCTGCACGGGTACTCGAACCCACGACCTCCTCCTTTGAACGTGAAGCGCCAACCACTGGGCTAGCTCATGATTAGTGTAACCCAGCGGAACTCCTTCTGGAAGCTATGGGCTCTGGGAAGCTCTCCGTCACCTAAAGCTTGTCGGAGGGCCTTGCAGCAAAAAGATTTCCTGCCTGCTTCCTCAAGAACCTCAAGACATGCGGAGAAACATGCCCGTGAAATCAGATTCCAAAAGCCCCAACTGTGGCTAGTTGGGACTAACTAAATTTAGTCAGGGCTAAATTAGCAGAAATGCCAAAATGAAATGGCGGTGCCTCCAAAGATAGCAAACTATCGAAAAAAATGAGTTAACCCGTGCAGAGTATTGAATTCAGGACCTCCAGCCTCATACGCGCAGCGCCTAATGTTGGGCTAGCCAAGTGCTCAAGACTAGACACCTAATAATATAGTGTCTCTCTTGGTCGCTGGCGCTCCCAAAAGACTCTCTGCACAGCTGCACGGGTACTTGAACGCACGACCTCCTCCTTCGAACGTGAAGCGCGAACCACTGGGCTAGCTCATGATTAGTGTAACCAAGCGGAACTACTTCTAGAAGCTATGGGCTCTGAAGAAGCTCTCTGTCACCTAAAGCTTGTCGGAGGGCCTTGCAGCAAAAATATTTCTTGCTTGCTTCCTCAAGAACCTCAAGACATGCGGAGAAACATGCCCGTGAAATCAAATTCCAAAAGCCCCAACTGTGGCTAGTTGGGACTAACTAAATTTAGTCGGGGCTGAATTAGCAGAACTGCCACTATGAAATGGCGGTGCCTCCAAAGATAGCGGATTGTCGAAGAAAATGAGTTAACCCATGCAGAGTATCAAATTCAGGACCTCCAGCCTCATACGCGCAGAGCCTAACGTTGGGCTAGCCAAGTGCTCTAGTCTCGGTTAGTGTAACCAAGACTAGACACTTAGTTATATAGTATCTCTCTTGGTCGCGGGCAATCCCAAAAGACTCTCTGCACAGCTGCACAGGTACTCGAACCCACGACCTCCACGTGAATCGCCAACGGCTGGGCTAGCTCTTGATTAGTGTAACCAAGCGGAACTCCTTCTGCAAGCTATGGGCTCTGAAGAAGCTCTCGGTCACCTAAAGCTTGTCGGAGTGCCTTGCAGCAAAAAGATTTCCCGCCTGCTTCCTCAAGAACCTCAAGACATGCGGAGAAACTTGCCCGTGAAATCAGATTCCAAAAGCCCCAACTGTCGCTGGTTGGGACTAACTAAATTTAGTCGGGGCTAAATTAGCAGAACTGCCAAAATGAAATGGTGGTGCCTCCAAAGATAGCGGACTGTCAAAGAAAGTCAGTTAACCCGTGCAGAGTATCGAATTCAGGACCTCCAGCCTCATACGCGTAGAGCCTAATGTTGGGCTAGCCAAGTGCTCTAGTCTCGGTTAGTGTAACCAAGACTAGACACTTAGTTATATAGTATCTCTCTTGGTCGTGGGCTCTCCCAAAAGACTCTCTGCATAGTCGCACGGGTACTCAAACCCACGACCTCCTCCTTCGAACGTGAAGCGCCAACCGCTGGGCTAGCTCTTGATTAGTGTAACCAAGCGGAACTCCTTCTGCAAGCTATGGGCTCTGAAGAAGCTCTCCGTCACCTAAAGCTTGTCGGAGTGCCTTGCAGCAGAAAGATTTCCTGCCTGCTTGCTCAAGAACCTCAAGACATGCGGAGAAACATGCCCATGAAATTAGATTCCAAAAGCCCGAAGTGTGGCTAGTTCGGACTAACTAAATTTAGTCGGGGCTGAATCAGCAGAAGTGGCAAAATGAAATGGCGGTGCCTCCAAAGATAGCGGATTGTCAAAGAAAATGAGTTAACCCGTGCAGAGTATCAAATTCAGGACCTCCAGCCTCATACGCGCAGAGCCTAACGTTGGGCTAGCCAAGTGCTCTAGTCTCGGTTAGTGTAACCAAGACTAGACACTTAGTTATATAGTATCTCTCTTGGTCGCGGGCAATCCCAAAAGACTCTCTGCACAGCTGCACAGGTACTGGAACCCACGACCTCCCCCTTTGAACGTGAATCGCCAACGGCTGGGCTAGCTCTTGATTAGTGTAACCAAGCGGAACTCCTTCTGCAACCTATGGGCTCTGAAGAAGCTCTCGGTCACCTAAAGCTTGTCGGAGTGCCTTGCAGCAAAAAGATTTCCTGCCTGCTTCCTCAAGAACCTCAAGACATGCGGAGAAACTTGCCCGTGAAATCAGATTCCAAAAGCCCCAACTGTGGCTAGTTGGGACTAACTAAATTTAGTCGGGGCTAAATTAGCAAAACTGCCAAAATGAAATGGTGGTGCCTCCAAAGATAGCGGACTGTCAAAGAAAGTCAGTTAACCCGTGCAGAGTATCGAATTCAGGACCTCCAGCCTCATACGTGTAGAGCCTAATGTTGGGCTAGCCAAGTGCTCTAGTCTCGGTTAGTGTAACCAAGACTAGACACTTAGTTATATAGTATCTCTCTTGGTCGTGGGCTCTCCCAAAAGACTCTCTGCACAGTCGCACGGGTACTCAAACCCACGACCTCCTCCTTCGAACATGAAGCGCCAACCGCTGGGCTAGCTCTTGATTAGTGTAACCAAGCGGAACTCCTTCTGCAAGCTATGGGCTCTGAAGAAGCTCTCCGTCACCTAAAGCTTGTCGGAGTGCCTTGCAGCAGAAAGATTTCCTGCCTGCTTGCTCAAGAACCTCAAGACATGCGGAGAAACATGCCCATGAAATTAGATTCCAAAAGCCCGAAGTGTGGCTAGTTCGGACTAACTAAATTTAGTCGGGGCTGAATCAGCAGAAGTGGCAAAATGAAATGGCGGTTCCTCCAAAGATATCGGATTGTCGAAGAAAATGAGTTAACCCGTGCAGAGTATCGAATTCAGGACCTCCAGCCTCATACGCGCAGAGCCTAACGTTGGGCTAGCCAAGTGCTCTAGTCTCGGTTAGTGTAACCAAGACTAGACACTTAGTTATATAGTATCTCTCTTGGTCACGGGCGCTCCCAAAAGACTCTCTGCACAGCCGCACGGGTACTCGAACCCACGACCTCCTCCTTTGAACGTGAAGCGCCAACCGCTGGGCTAGCTCTTGATTAGTGTAAGCAAGCGGAACTCCTTCTGCAAGCTATGGGCTCTGAAGAAGCTGTCTGTCACCTAAAGCTTGTCGGAGTGCCTTGCAGCAAAAAGATTTCCTGCCTGCTTCTTCAAGAACCTCAAGACATGCGGAGAAACATGCCCGTGAAATCAGATTCCAAAAGCCCCAACTGTGGCTAGTTGGGACTAACTAAATTTAGTCGGGGCTAAATTAGCAGAACTGCCTTCATGAAATTGCGGTGCCTCCAAAAATAGCGGATTGTTGAAGAAAATGAGTTAACCCGTGCAGAGTATCGAATTCAGGAGCTCTAGCCTCATACGCACAGAGCCTAACGTTGGGCTAGCCAAGTGCCCTCGTCTTGGTTAGTGTAACCAAGACTAGACACCTAATAATATAGTATCCCTCTTGGTCGCGGGTGCTCCCAAAAGACTCTCTGCACAGCCGCATGGGTACTCGAACCCACGACCTCCTCCTTCGAACGTGAAGCACCAACCACTGGGCTAGCTCTTGATTAGTGTAACCAAGCAGAACTCCTTCTGCAAGCTATGGGCTCTAAAGAAGCTCTCCGTCACCTAAATCTTGTCGGAGTGCCTTGCAGCAGAAAGATTTCCTGCCTGCTTCCTCAAGAACCTCAAGACATGCGGAGAAACATGCCCATGAAATTAGATTCCAAAAGCCCCAACTGTGGCTAGTTGGGACTTACTAAATTTAGTCAGGGCTAAATTAGCAGAACTGCCAAAATGAAATAGTGGTGCCTCCAAATATAGCGGATTGTCAAAGAAAATGAGTTAACCCATGCAAGGTATCGAATTCAGGACCTCCAGCCTCATACGCGCAGAGCCTAACGTTGGGCTAGCCAAGTGCTCTAGTCTCGGTTAGTGTAACCAAGACTAGACACTTAATAATATAGTATCTCTCTTCGTCGCGGGTGCTCCCAAAAGACTCTCTGCACAGGTGCACGGGTACTTGAACCCACGGCCTCCTCCTTTGAATGTGAGGCGCCAACCGCTGGGCTAGCTCTTGATAAGTGTAACGAAGCGAAACTCCTTCTGCAAGCTATGGGCTCTGTAGAAGCTCTCTGTCACCTAAAGCTTGTCGGAGTGCCTTGCAGAAAAAAGATTTCCTGCCTGCTTCGTGAAGAACCTCAAGACATGCAGAGAAACATGCCTGTGAAATCAGATTCCAAAAGCCCCAACTATGGCTAGTTGGGACTAACTAAATTTAGTCGGGGCTAAATTAGCAAAATTTCCAAAATGAAATGGCGGTGCCTCCAAAGATAGCAGACTGTCGAAGAAAATGAGTTAACCCGTGCAGAGTATCGAATTCAGGACCTCCAGCCTCATACGCGCAGAGCCTAACGTTGGGCTAGCCAAGTGCCCTAGTCTCGGTTAGTGTAACCAAGACTAGACACTTAATAATATAGTATCTCTCTTGGTCGCCGGCGCTCCCAAAAGACTCTCTGCACAACTGCACGGGTACTCGAACCCATGACCTCCTCCTTTGAACGTGAAGCGCCAACCGCTGGGCTAGCTCTTGATTAGTGTAACCAAGCGAAACTCCTTCTTGAAGCTATGGGCTCTGAAGAAGCTCTCCGTCACCTAAAGCTTGTCGGAGTGCCTTGCACCAAAAAGATTTCTTGCTTGCTTCCTCAAGAACCTCAAGACATGCAGAGAAACATGCCCATGAAATCAGATTCCAAAAGCCCCAACTGTGGCTAGTTGGGACTAACTAAATTCAGTCGAGGCTAAATTAGCATAACTGCGGTACCTCCAAAGATAGCGGACTGTCGAAGAAAATGAGTTAACCCATGTAGAGTATCGAATTCAGGACCTCCAGCCTCATACGCACAGAGCCTAACGTTGGGCTAGCCAAGTGCTCTAGTCTCGGTTAGTGTAACCAAGACTAGACACTTAGTTATATAGTATCTCTCTTGGTCGCGGGCGCTCCCAAAAGACTCTTTGCACAGCCGTACGGGTATTTGAACCCACGACCTCCTCCTTCGAACGTGAAGCGCCAATCGTTGGGCTACCTCTGAATTAGTGTAACCAAGCGGAACTCCTTCTGGCTCTGAAGAAGCTCTCCGTCACCTAAAGCTTGTCGGGGTGCCTTGCAGCAAAAAGATTTCCTGCCTCCTTCCTCAAGAACCTCAAGACATGCGGAGAAACATGCCGGTGAAGTCAGATTCCAAAAGCCCCAACTGTGGCTAGTTGGGACTAACTAAATTTAGTCGGGGCTAAATTAGCAGAACTGCCACTAAATAATATAGTATTTTTCTTGGTCGTGGGCTCTCCCAAAAGACTCTCTGCATAGTTGCACGCATACTCGAACCCACGACCTCCTCCTTCGAACGTGAAGAGCCAACCGTTGGGCTAGCTCTTGATTAGTGTAACCAAGTGGAACCACTTACTAATGACATGTTCTCGCTGGACTAGCAAAAAGGGGTTGGCCCCTCGTTGACTCTCGCTCTTCCCCTGCTCCTGGTAACCAAACCCCCGCCCTCTACACTAACAAATGGTATACCTCACGGCCTGGCTACCATCGGGGCCATGGCCATGCTTGAAACTCATTTCTATGCATATGCTTAAATAGCAATTTTAGGAGTCGGGGCTACGATGGCCTCTCCTCCTCCATGCACACGTCAAACGCTGGAGCTGTGGCATCGCAAACCTCTAGGGGATCAAAGAGAATCGGAGGGAGCAATTTGGTCGATAATGGTTCAGGTAATCGGCCGTGAGGAAAATGAGTTAACCCGTGCAGAGTATCGAATTCAGGGCCTCCAGCCTGATACGCGCAGAGCCCAACGTTGGGCTAGCCAAGTGCTCTAGTCTCAGTTAGTGTAAGCAAGACTAGACACTCAATAAAATAGTATCTTTCTTGGTCGCGGGCTCTCCCAAAAGACTCTCAACACACTATTCAAAATTTTTGGACTTGTGTAAAGTCCAATTTGAGAAATGGACTAAAAAACAGTCCAAAAATTTTGAATATACTAGTAATGTTGTTTTTTAACTAGATTTGCCAACTCAAAACAAAAGATTTAATGATTTTGAACTAGATTTGCCAACTCAAAACAAAAGATTTAATAATTAAGTACTAAGAACATCAATGCATAACCAAATCTCTTACAAAGGGGTCTACATAAACATTTTCATAACTTCACAAAAATCAATGCATAACCAAATCTCTTACAAAGGGGTCTACATAAACAGTTTCATAACTTCACAAAAATCTCTTGCAAAGTGGTCTACATAAACATCTTCATAACTTCTTGTGAATTGAGCAACTATCACCTAAGAACATCAATACATGACCAATAATAGATGACCAATTCTCTTACAAAGTGGTCTACATAAACATCTTCATAATCACGTAAGAACATCAATAGATGACCAATACATGACCAATTCTCTTAGAAAGGTGGTGTAAATAAACACCTTTATGTATAAGTGGTGTGCACACACCTTTATGACCATTTCTTTTAGAAAGGTGGTGTACATAAAGCCCTTAGAAAGGTAGTGTAGATAAATCCTTTTATGTGTAAGTAGTGTACATATACACCACACTTGGTATTAAAAAACACCGTTAAGTATAAAATGGCCCTCATAAACAATCTTTATACATAATAATGAGAGTAAAGAAATAAAAAAAGTAGTAAACTTTTCATTAGATATTAGCTTTACATAGAATTTCAAAACTTGTGATTACAAAGCCGTTAGCCAACATGTTACTCAGTACCAATGTCCTCAATGCCAGGCCCTTGACTACCAGGGTCCTGACTAATAGGCTGCTCTAAGACTGGAGTCTCAGTAGCAAGGTCCTTACTAGTTTGCTCTTCAGTTCCAAGCACCTGACTAGTAGGCTGCTCTAGAGTCTCATGACCAAGTTCTTGGTAAGTAGGGACCTGGCTACTAGGTTCCTGACTAGTAGGCTGCTCTGGAGTCTGTAAGGTCATGGTTGAAGAACCATCTATGCCTCCTGGTAACTCCTCCTGGTCATGCTTTGCCTCGTCCATACCTTCTTTGAGTAAGGCTTCCTTGCTTGATCCACTTGCCTGTCCTTCACCCAAGATCGATCCACTTGCCTGTCCTTCATCCAAGATCAAGGGTGCCTTCCTCACTTTTAATTTTAAGGGAAGTGCTTCCACCTCTTTAGCCTTACCTTTACCTGTGACGTGCTGTACTACTGTAACTTCTTGTTGCCGTGAACCTTCCCGTATGATGAGTGGAGCCTCCTTGACTCTAGTTGACAATTGATCACCCTTATTCTTTGTGCGGATTTCTTCTTGCCGTAAGTCATCGGATGCAGAGCTTTCATCCTCATCATCACCTGAGCTAGAATCATCACCCTCAGACTCACTACCCTCTTCTTTGACATTTTCCTCCTCAAAGAAAGTAGTGCAACTGTAATATGTGTCAAAGAACTCAATTTGATGGGGGGTATCAATAACATTTACATTTTTACCTTGCCGTAGCAATTTCTCAGCAGCAAAACCCATTCGATACAATGCTACTTCCCACCCATCATTCAATAAATTCTTTGTCATCTCTAGTATCACATCAAAATCCATCGGCTTTCTGTAATCCACCATTGCTGCATCAAGATTAACCTTATGGTCCTCAAAGTAATGAAGCTCGAGAGTCCTTAAAGGAGTTTGGATTAGATTACCACCACCCCTCGATAAGAAGCACATCAAGAAAGGCTGCAAGACTTGAATGGCAGTGCCTTCCAAGACAGTCATATGATTACGCAGGACTATACCATGGTATACTTTTGAAAGTAAATACCCAAATGAAGATGTCAAACTCGCATATAGGGCATCCCTTTGTGATTCTGTCATGAACAGGACCAACGTTGATCTTTTCTTATCTGCCATAGGACCTTCAACAATAAACCGCACAAGTTCAACTATCTGTGACACTGCAAGGTCTTGCAATTCATTTATGAAAAATACGCATGGCTTCTCCCAAGCATGACCGCTCATTGTTATGAAATGCTCCGTATCAATGCCATTGATGTGTGCAAATTTTGTATCATTCTCTGATAGCAGGATATCATAAGAGAAGCTGAATGAAGAACCATCATCTAAACCACCAATTGCTCTACCTTGGGTACTGGACTGCAAGGCCTTTTTCTTAATGTCCATATATTCTCTCTCAATAACCTTTGGCATTTTAGCTCTTAGATCCTTTGTTGGTGTGGCATCTGCATCCATTGAAGCCAACCACTTTCTAGCCCATGTTTTATCAAGGAGTTGACCTAGGCTAAGTGCTTTCTTCTTATCCACATCAATTGACTTGCCAGCTAACTCATCATCAGATTTCAATAAAAATAATAGTGCCGAGAGAGCAGCCTCACTTTGAATCATTCGGGTGACCACTTCATCTAAGTTGCTATGCTTGCTCTTCTTTCCAAAGAAGCAGTCACCACTTAGGATCTTCTTGCATATTCTTCTGTTATTGCATCTGGAACAAACCTTAAAGCTCTCCACCAAACAATAGACATTGGTTTCTTTATTTCTTTCCTCTGAGTTGCAATGTGCTCTGGTGCCTCAAAGGATATCTTTCCTGTTTCATATGCTTGGCAAACATCCACGATGCTCTGAAACACTGATTCCTCACGGAAGACAATGCAGGTAACATCCCTGTATCTTGCAACAGCGGTGTTCAAATCCTTTGCCTCAACCTTGTTACCTGGTATGCCTTGCGTATTGCTTACAACACCTTTCAAGCATCTATAGAACCGAGTCCTCTTTGTCATGTACTCCGATGTAGGTCTCCTGCCCTTCACTGTTTGTGGCTTTCCACAGCCCATCCATAACTCCCTTGCCTTTATCAAGATCTCAGAAAGAGAAGAGCTTTTTTTCAACCTAAATGGAGCAGAATTCAGCCTCTCTGATTCTAGAATGTACTTCGAGTCATCATTAAATATGCATATATGACAAATGACCCGTTGAAACTTTTCCATCCACTCAATCTGTGGCAAGTTTCCTTTTCTTCCCTCATCAAGGGCGATCCTGCAAGCCTCACAAAAGTGTTGCCCATCAATGGGCTCAAACCTACATCTTTCTAAGAATCTATTCTTTGCCAGCATGTATCTCTTCTCGATGTCACTCCCATATCGGCTTTGATACAAAGCCTCTCCACGAACAAAGTCACTCTTTCTAAAGTTCTCAAAAGCATCAAGAAAGTCCACGCGCTTTTGAAATGTGACATCAGGCAATGTGGGATCATCTTCTTGAAGTCTCTTAAACGCCATAGGACGAAGAGTGATATTAGTGGCAACGGGAGTTCTTGTTTTCCTTGTATCTTCATACAATTTGCGTGCAAATATCTTATCGAGCTTTCTTTGATTTGTGAACAATGAAGCTCGATCAATAAGCATTGTGGCCACGCTGAATTGTGAAAATCCCCAAATGTATCCCTCATCCTCTGGAGGATGTAAGTCCGCCACACTTATAGAAAAGTCTTTGAGACTTGTATCTTCTTCTTGCTGATCTTTCTCTTCATCGCTATCCAATTTTTCGCCAGGTTTTAAATAGCCTGCACTTGAGCGATCTCCACATGGAGTAGGAGTTATTTTTGCTCTCTTTCTAGGAATAGCTATAGCACTTGAGTCTACTCCACGATCACTCCTTCTTGTTCCTGTAGTTGCAGCAGTCGATGGCGTAGGTACAGTTGGAGATACTGTAGTTACACTTGTTGGAGTTATCGGAGTTACCGCCACAGATATTGACGGTACTTGAATAGATGGCATAATTAATGCCCCTGAAGGTTCAACACCACCACTTGGAAATGCATCCCACATTTTCTTCAATGCTTCTAAGGCATTAAGTAATTCTTGGGATCCCTCAATTGAATCTGGTAACGGTTTCAAGAAGTGCTTCGAAGTAACTCGTAACTTGTAAACCACCTCGTCATTCTTTCCTTGGCACACAATTTCTATTAAATTGTTTTCTTTAATATTGATGTTTGATACCATGCCACCATTTCTTACTGCCTCTGCAGAATATTTCGGGCTTGATATGTTCTCTGAAGTGATCACCAAAAAATACTTTGATTTCCGCTCCATAAAATACCAAGCATGTTCAAGGTATTTGAAAGACACCTTGGAACCAAAACTGGAAGCCATGAAAGCTATAGTTTTCTGAAAAACAATCAAAAATAAAAAATGAGAAATACAATGATTTTCAAACTCAAAATATTAAATAAATTTTTAATTAAATATTTTTTAAGTTTTATTTATTTTTAATTTTTAAAATAAAATATTTTTTTAAATTATTTTATTTTAATTAGTTAGTTTATTTTAATCACCCACGCCCACCTCTTCCCTCCGCCCGCCCTCCTCCCCCTTGCTCCTTCCCTACACCCCTTCCCTTGCCCCTCCCCTTCCCTCTCCACACGTGTGTGTGCATGTGGTGAGGGAAGGGGAGGGGCAAGGGAAGGAAGGAGCGGGGGCCGGGCGGGCGGGGGGAAGCGGAGGGGGGCGAGGGGTACCTGTTGCGTGCGCAACAGGTGGGGGCATCGATGCCCCCCTCCCTTTCTCGCGCTCCCCCACCCCCCTTCCCTCCGCCCCCAACCCCCCTCTCAACGCGCGCACGGGGGCGTGGGGAGGACGGGGGTGTGCGAGGGTTGGAGGGGAGGGAACGGGGCGGAGGGGAGGGCACGTGGGGGTGGAGGGGAGAGGGACAGGCGCGCGGGGGGCGGGAAGGAGGGGTTGGGGGGGCGGAGGGGAGGGAAGGGGAAGGCGGGAGGGATGGGCGGATGGGAGGGAAGGGGGGCGGGTGGGGTGAAGCTCCCCACCTGTTGCAACAGGTTGGGGGGCGCCTCACCCCCCTCCCCTTCCCCACACCCCGCCTCCCACAGCCCCCTCTCCCGACGCGCCCGCCCCCCCTCCGCCCTCGCCACGCCCCCCCGCATCCCACCCACACCCCCCCTCCCCTCCCGCGCCCCCCACGCCACGCCCCCCCTTCCGTCCGGAAGGGGGGCGGGCGCGCGGTGGGGGGCGTGGGGAGGGCGGGAGGGGAGGGGGAAGTCCCCACCTGTTGCGCACGCAACAGGTGGGGGGGGCCGCCCCCCCACCTGTTGCGTGCGCAACAGGTGGGGGGGATCGACCCCCCACCTGTTGCGCACGCAACAGGTTGGGGGGCGCCCTCGCCCCCCACCCCTTCCCCACCCCCCGCCCCACCCCCCCTCTCGACCCCCACGCCCCCCGCCCCACCCATCGCGACGCCCCCCGCCCCACCCACGCCCCCCCTCCCCTCCCGCCCCCCCACGCCCGGCCCTCCTCCCCTCCCCATGCCCCCCCCCCCGCGCGCGGTGGGGGGGCGTGGGGAGGGCGGGAGGGGAGGGGGGGCGGGCGCGAGGGGAGGGGGGGTGGGGTGTGGGGAAGGGGAGGGGGGGCAAGGGCGCCCCCCCCCCACCTGTTGCGTGCGCAACAGGGCGCCCCCCCCCCCTTCCCCACACCCCCCCCTCCCTCAGCCCCCCTCCCAGCGCGCTCGCCCCGCCCTCGCCACGCCCCCAGCCCCCCCTCCCGGCACGCCCACCCCCCTCCCCTCCCCTCCCGCCCTCCCCACGCCCCCCCCCCGGTGCGCCCGTCCCCTTCCGACGACGGAAGGGGGCGGGCGCGCCGGCCAGGGGGGGGCGTGGGGAGGGCGGGAGGGGGCGGGGGGTTGGGGGCGGAGGGAGGAAAGGGGGAGGCGGAGGGGGGGAGGGTGGGCGGGCGGCAGGGAGGGAGGGACGGGGGTGAGGGCGAAGGGAAGGGGGGGCTTGGGGGCGGAGGGGAGGAAAGGGGGAGGCGGAGGGGGGGAGGGGGGGAGGGCGGCAGGGAGGGAGGGACGGAGGGGAGGGCGAAGGGAAGGGGGGGCAGAGGATCAACGACAGGGCAGGAGGGGGGTGCGGCGGAGGGCGGGACGGAGGGAGGGAGGGGAGTGGGAAGGGCGGAGAAGAGGGAAGGGGGGCGGAGGGGGGTGGGAGCGGGGTAGCGACGACAGGGGAAGGGAAGGAAGGGGACGGAAGGAGGAGGGAGCAGGCAAGGGGAAGGGAAGGGGCCTTGGGGAGGGAGGAGAGGAGAGGGGGGAAGGGAAGGGAGGGGAGAAGCGGGAGGAGAGGGGAAGGGACGGGAAGGGGAGGGGAGAGAGGAAGTTGGAGAAGAGGGAGGAGGGAGTACCTGAGTGGAGAGGTGGTGGAGCTCCAGGAGAGAGTTGTGAAAGAGAATAAGAGAGTTGTGAGACAGAATGAGGAGAAGTAGAGTTTTATAGGAAATGGATAGCTTTTAGGTCAAGTCAGCTTTTTTTAGTTTTTAAGGTTTTTTTAGTTCTTTTAGGTTCACTATAAGTAGAACATTCTTCATTCTCTCTTTCATTCAAAGATCATTCGTTTACACTCCACGCTTCTCTCCTCTCATCAACCTGTTGCAGGATTCGCAAAAATTTTCAAAATGATGCAAGAGGTGAGTTGTTGCGTACGCAAGAACTTCTAAGAATCAAGTTTTTATAAATTTGAATTTTTTTTCAAATCCGATCTTTTTCTAAAAAACTTGTGTGTACGCAACAACTTAAAAAACCATTTTAGCATTAAATCTTTTTTTCCATAAATTTTCCTCTTTAACTCAAACTCTCACAACCCCTCCCTACCTATTGCATACGCAATAACTTCAAAACAAAATTTAACACTCAAACCCTACCTATTGCGTACGCAACAACTTCAAAACAAAATTTAATCATAAATCTCTCAAAAAAACTCATCAACCAAAAAAAAAAATCTATTACAAATTTCTCTCTCAACCTCAAAGCCACTCAAACCTCCCTACCTATTGCGTACGCAACAACTCCAAAACAAAATTCAATCATAAATCTCTCCAAAAAACTCCTTTAAAAAAAAAAAAAATCTATAACACATTTCTCTCTCAACCTCAAAAGCACTCAAACCTCCCTACCTATTGCGTACGCAACAACTTCAAAACAAAATTTTACCACAAATCCTCCAAAAAACTCTTCTCACTACACGTTATTACAAATATCTCTATCAATCTCAAAACCACTCAAATGTCCTACCTATTGCGTACGCAACAACTTCAAAACAAAATTCAATCATAAATCTTTTCAAAAAACTCTTCTCACTACACTTTATTAATATAAGAAATCCATTTATAATATTTTTACCCATAATATAATAAATTAAATTTTTATTAACTAATGTTAAAATATAATTTTACTAAAAATATATATTATTAATCTATAAATTAATATAAATATTATATAATTATTATATAAATAAATATATAAATACATTAATTTAAGAAAAAAATTGAAAGGAGATCTTCTAGCATATGTGCTTTATATAATACTTAGTCTTAAAACAATGAAGAATTAGTGAATATATTGCTCTTCTATACATTATTAACTTAAAAACTAATATAAATATAAATTAATTATTATATAAATTTAAATAAATATATAAATAATTAATATTATACATTAATAACATTTAAAATTATGTAGATTATATACTAATAACCTTTCAATTTTAAAAAGTAGTCAATAAAAGAATTAAATTAATTTTAAAATTTAGAAAATATTAAAATTTACACACTTACTTTTAGCATGTATGCTTTTATTCCATATGTATAATACTTGTTAGTTAGTCAAAAAATGAAAAATTAGATAATGTATTTGTAAGGTAGTTATTTAAAACCATAGAATCTAGAAGACTACACTATCATTGCATCCATATCATTTTTTTACTTTAGTAACCATCAGATATCCATGATTCCATGTGTATAATACTTGTTGGTTAGTCGAAAGAATGCAAAATTAGATAATGTATTTGTAAGGTAGGTATTTAAAACCATAGAATCTAGAAGACTACAGTATCATTGCATCCATATCATTCTTTTTTACTTTAGCAAGCACCAGATATCCATGGTATCCATGATATGGAATACATATTTCTTAGAATGTCCATGATATGGAATATATATTTCTTCAAATATTTCTTATCAAATACTTTTTCATTTCTTCTCATACACCATGCACTTCTTCCTAATCAGTGTGCATACATCACTTCTTCGAATCGGTGTGCTTTTAGCCTATGTACTTGTTCCTAATCAGTAGGATACTTTGAGTAGGTAGGCTTGTAACTACTTAAAGTAAAGCCTTTGCAAAGGATCGTACCTTTTGATACACCATGCAGCATGAATGTAAAAAAATATGAATCGGTGTGCTTTTAGCCTATGTGCTTGTCCCTAATCAGTAGGATACTTTGATCCTACTTTGACTAGGTAGACTTATACTTACTTAAAGTAAAGCCTTTGCAATGTATCATACCTATAAACAAAACACTTTGGAAAGCATATAACATATAGTCTATATATATCTAAACTAAATACTTTAGAATGCATATTTTATATAGTCTATATATCTTAAATCTTACACCCTAAATCTTAAATCCTAAAGTTTCCTAAATCTTAGGTTATATAATCTAAGCTCTTAAACTTATATAATAGTTATAATTCCTAAACCTTAAATCCTAATCCCTATAACTTAAATTCTAAAACGTAATTCTCAATTCTAAACCCTAGATTCTACACTCTAAGCTCATGATCTTATATACTAAACCTTAAAACCTAAATCCTAAACCCTAAAACAATAATCATAAACCCTAAAAGCTAAACCCTAAACCCTATATTTTTAACCCTAAATCCTAAACCCTAAACCCTAAAAATATAATCATAAACACTAAACCCTAAACACTAAATCTTAAATCCTAAGCCCTAAATCCTTAACCCTAAATACTAAACCCTAAACCCTAACCCTAAAATACAATCAAAATTTTATGATTTTTCTCGATTTGTGCAACATGTTAGATATACCCCCAACCTGTTGCTTAAGCAACAGGTTGGGGGTATATCCGACCTGTTGCACAAATCGAAAATTTTCTCGATTTATGCAACAGGTCGGATATACCCCCCAACCTGTTGCTCAAGCAACAGGTTGGGGGATATACCCGCAACCTGTTGCTCAAGCAACAGGTTGGGGGGTATATCCAACATGTTGCACAAATCCAGAAAATTCTTGATTTGTGCAACAGGTCGGATATACCCCCCAACCTGTTGCTCAAGCAACAGGTTGGGGAGTAACTCCAACATGTTGCACAAATCGAGAATTTTCTTGATTTGTGCAACAAGTTGGGGGTATATCCAACCTGTTGCACAAATCAAGAAAATTCTCGATTTGTGCAACATGTTGGAGTATATCCAACTTGATTCATGCAACAGGTTGGATATACCCCAACCTGTTGCTCAAGCAACAGGTTGGGGGGTATATCCAACCTGCTGCACAAATCGAGAAAATTCTCGATTTGTGCAACAGGTAGGATATACCCCCCAACCTTGAGCAACAAGGTTGGGGGTATATCCAACCTGTTGCTTAAGCAACAGGTTGCGGGTATATCCCCCAACCTGTTGCTTGAGCAACAGGTTGGGGGGTATATCCAACCTGTTGCACAAATCGAAAAAATTCTCGATTTGTGCAACAGGTAGGATATACCCCCCAACCTTGAGCAACAAGGTTGGGGGTATATCCAACCTGTTGCACAAATCGAAAAAATTCTCGATTTGTGCAACAGGTTGGATATACCCCCCAACCTGTTGCTTGAGCAACAGGTTGCGGGTATATCCCCCAACCTGTTGCTTGAGCAACAGGTTGGGGGTATATCCGACCTGTTGCACAAATCGAGAAAATTCTAGATTTGTGCAACAGGTTGGATATACCCCCCAACGTGTTGCTTGAGTTGGGGGTATATCTAACATGTTGCACAAATCGAGAAAAATCATAAAATTTTGATTGTATTTTAGGGTTAGGGTTTAGGGTTTAGTATTTAGGGTTAAGGATTTAGGGCTTAGGATTTAAGATTTAGTGTTTAGGGTTTAGTGTTTATGATTATATTTTTAGGGTTTAGGATTTAGGGTTTAAGAATTAAATGTTTAAAGTTTAGGATTTACGGTGGTTAAGATGTTTTGGTATTAATTATTTAAAGTTTAGGATGTAGGGTTTAGGTTAATGCCTTCTCTCCTAGTTTTGATATAGAAGTTATTAAGTAATAATAAGCTCAATGATTATTTATTAAATGTTCATTTTGAGTTGCTAATTTACTTTTATACATAAAACAGGTATTCACCCTAACAGAGGGTATGGATGTGGTGTTATATGAGAAGAATGAAGTGGTGGCTTTTGGATGAATTCATAGTCTTGATCCTATGAATGTGTGTCATTTTCAACGTTGTGGTGAGAGAAGATGTGTAGTGATAATCACCAACGTTGTAAATCCTGAAGTACATTTAAAATATCCACATGGAGACTTTGAAACATTGGGAGATATCTTACAATGTGATATATTTGATATGCAAGCACACAGAACACTCTGGGACCAAGACGAAATTGTTCCAAAGACATACTTTCAAGATATCAAGAAAACTTATATCCAGGGGGAAAAAGTACAGATGTTATCTCGCTTTGGAGAAGTTTTAGCAATTGGCAACTTTAAGGGCTATGCTCAGAGTTTTCTCTGTATAGTGGAGATAATTAAGTTGACTAGTGCAGGTGTCATTCAAAATGCAATGGATAGTACTTCACAATTAGACGTCCATAATACTACGTCTCAACTACAAGTTCATAGTACTTGTAAATGGGGGTTAGCTTTCTTGAAATCAAGTTTGCCCAAGACAGTTTCCTTCAATGTCATGAAAGACACAACAGAATATTATCAGAAGAAAAAGACTATAACACAAATGGGATCCAAATTGATAAGAAGCTATAGTAGTAATCAAGAGTATCATAGTGGCATGCTCACAGGTATCGAGGACATTATAGTAACAGATGTTGATGCAGAAAAGGTTTCTTGTGTTGCAAGTGACTCAAATATACTCACTGGTATAGAAGACTTGTCTTGTGTTGCAAGTGACTCGAACAGGCTCACTGGTATAGAAGACTTGTCATGTGTTGCAAGTGACTCGAACAGGCTCACTGGTATAGAAGATTTATCCTGTGTTGCAAGTGACTCAAACAGGCTCACTGGTATAGAAGACTTGTCTTGTGCTGCAAGTGACTCAAACATGCTTATTGATATAAAAGACAGAAGATGTGTTGAAAATAATAAGATGGGACCACAAAGAAAAATACACGCAAAGATCAATGGGATAAGTGATGCAATAACAGGAATTGATGATATTAGTGACAATGATCATGATGTTACCACTCGAATACAAGGCAAAAGGGGCAGAGAATCTGAGAATATTGTTGCTAGCATGCCAGAGAATATAGATGGGAGAATCTTGAGTTACGAAGGAGAAACAGTTCAACCACAAAATTCAAGAGGCATTAGCAACAAATTGGCATCAATGAACATGTCGACCAGATTGCCATTTCCAAGATATTATAAGGTATCAAATAATTCTCAAGCCTACACAGCATTTGATTATAAAGATGAAGATTCAAGGGAAATGGATTCGAGGTTTGATGGTCTTACAACTAGAAAACGCAAGACACTATTTACAAAAAGAAAGTATGTGAGTGTGAAGAGGCGAAGAATCATGGCATCAATTCCAGAACCAAAGAGACATGTGATGCTATCCGAGGAGAATATGGAAAGGATGCTTATGCGAGTTTGTTGCAAGAGACTTTGCATTAGAAAAGTTGGGAAAGATGATTGTGCAGCCATACGCCTTGGTATTTGGAGTAAGACAGCGCCTAATAGACATAACTATCTTCTTCAAGAGTTTTCATGCTTTCTTCATCAAGGCACTAATCAAGATTTGAGCACAGGACACTGTAAACCTAGATTGAAACCCATGGTTAATGGGAGACCCATTTGCAATCGAGGATATCAATGGTTAACTGGACTATCACATGGCACATATTGGACCATCTGGGCAGAGGTGAAAGAAAAAGTTATTCATACAATTCATGGAAATACGTACAAGCTTAAATGCCATGGAAGCACTATAAATGCAACCGCAACATTAAAGCAAGTTCTCGAAGACCATGCATTACCACAGCCTCATCTTCAACAAACAATGCTAGATGGACGTGTCGAATGCCAACAACATCTTCCTTTGGGAATGACAAAGAAGGTCGTCCTAGAGACTGTCAATAAAACTTTACAAGACAGAGACGAGAGCATGATTTCACGATCAACCTTGTACAAAATTTGGCGTAGAGATTTTTGCCATGTCAAGACACCATCAAAGCAAAGGATGTCAAAATGTAAGACATGTGATGAATTAAAAAATGCCATTGAACATAGTAAATGTGAGCAGCAGCGAGGAAGATATATTAAATGGCGATCAATCCATTTACGTCATGTGCAGGATGCTCGAAAGTTGTATGCTTCTTGGAGAGAGGAAGCTATTTCACATGTCAATAAGTCCATGTGCATCACCATTGATGGCATGGACCAGAATACAACCACTTTGCCACGATATAGACGTATCCCACCGGCATTGGAGGGCAAACGTGGACTAAAAACACACTTGTGTGGAGTATTAGTACATGGATACCGAATCTTTTGTGATGTATGGATTGATAGTTTGCATGACCATGATAGTAACCAGGTTGTTACATCAATCATGAAAGCAATAAGAAAGGTCAGAGATGCTCGCGGATGTTTGCCTAACACATTGCGAATACAAGCTGATAATTGTTGGAGAGAGAACAAGAATAAATATATATTTGCTTTATGCTCTATGTTGGTTGGTCTGAAAATATTTGAAGAAGTGGAAGTTGGCTTTCTTCTTGTCGGCCATACACATGAAGACATAGATCAAATCTTCAGTGTTATCTCTGGTGAGTTGAAGGCAATGGATGTTTTGACAATGGAGGATATGCTATTTCGAATTGGGAAAAAAATTGGAGGTTCTCGTAAGGAAGAATCAGAAGTGGCTATCTTAGAGAGGATGGTAGATTGGAGAGCATTTATAGAGCCACATTTACAAACAGGAGATGATGCCCTAATAGGACACACAAATCCACACTACTTTCGGTTTCACATGCATAACAATATTCCAGTGATGCAATGGAAGCACTACTCAGTAGATGGAGATCATTTATGGAGTGAGTCATATGCTTTGTTACAACGAATAATTCCATTGGAGGAAACTAGATTTGTTCTTGCAAAAAACAAATCACTTGACATAGATGAAATGAAAGGCTTGAAAGCCTTCATTAAACATCTTCAAAGTATGATGCAGAAATATCCTGAGCAATCAACTAAGAATTTGGAGACAATTAAATCAACTAAAGCACTTATCCAATCTTTAGAAAGACAAGAAAACTTAATGAGCATTGAATACTCTGAATCCTTTTGGCCACCAAGTTTTCCTTTGGATATAAATATGTTAGTAGATATGGAGGAAGCAGAGGAATGCCTTTTACCTCAAAAATATTGTGGCAGGAAGGGAGACAAACCCTTACCAGAGTTTATACCATGTAATGAGATTGAAGAGGGTCTATTTGTTGTAGTTTGGGCATGTGATCCGGGTTCAGAGTTGGATGACCAAGGTGGCCCAATTTGGGTTGCAAAGGTTACTAAGATAGAAAGGGATGACAAGGGAACTCCTATAACATTTACAGCTTTATGGTATGAACCAAAGCCATTAAAAAATCTCCCGAGAAGATATACAATAAAACAACTCTATGAGGGATGCTTGCAAAAGAAACGTGAATGGGTTCCAAATAATGAGGGATTAACAGAGGTGGAAGTCAGTAGCATTATTCATTGCTGGAAATCGAGGACACGAAGTTTTAAAAAGAAGCATGGATACAATGTTGAAAAATGTATCACAATCCCTGATCCAAGTCGTGTCCATATTAAACATCATTTGGCAAGACTTGACCCATCAAGCTCAAATACATTACATGAGTCTGATGACTCTGAACGAGATTCAGATGCATAAGATAATGTTTTGTATGCTTTTTTCCATACAAATGGTGTATCTATACACCACCAATAACGAGATTCAGATGCATAAGATAATGTTTTGTATGCTTTTTTCCATACAAATGGTGTATCTATACACCACCAATAAGATAATTTATTGTATGGTTTGTTTTTTAAAAAAGGGTGTATCTATACACCACTTATGTATTGAATTCAACAAACTCTTTTTTTTTTTTTTAATGGTGTATCTATACACCACTTATATGTTGAATTCAACAAACTCTTTTCATATGGTGTCATATTTTCACTTCATAGTGTTAAAATTGAACTTGAGTTAGGAGACTACTATTATTATTATTATAGTTATTGGATGGAGGCACCATGCATGAGTTTGGGAATTATAGCTTCAGCGAGCCATTTTTTTTAAAATTAGAGGTTACCACTTGACTTTTTACTAGCTTAATAAGGCCATATTTGTATATAAGTGACCCATTAAGTGCTCAAAAAACCCAATTTTTTAGCTCACTAAGTGAAGTTGAGTGGAAAGGATATGCTCCAAAAAAAAGTCCAAACCAAGAGAGAAAGTCCAAAAATTTTGAATAGTGTGTTTCTCTGCACAGCCGCATGGGTACTTGAACCCACGACCTCCTCCTTCAAATGTGAAGAGCCAACCGCTGGGCTAGCTCTTGATTAGTGTAACCAAGCAGAGCCACTTACTAATGACATGTTCTCGCTGGACTAGCAAAAAGGGGTTGGCCCCTCGTCGACTCACGCTCTGCCCCTGCTCCTGGTAACCGAACCCCTGCCCTCTACACTAACAAATGGTATACCTAACGGCCTGGCTACCACCGGGGCCATGGCCATGCTTGAAACTCATTTCTATCCATATGCTTAAATAGCAATTTTAGGAGGCAGGGCTACGATGGCCTCTCGTCCTCCATGCACACGTCAAACGCTCGAGGTGTGGCATCGCAAACGTCTGGGGGTTCAAAGGGAATCGGAGGGAGCAATTTGGTCGGTAATGGTTCAGGTAATCGACCGTGAGGAAAATGAGTTAACCTCTGCAAAGTATCGAATTCAGGGCTTCCAGCCTCGTACGCGCAGAGCCTAACGTTGGGCTAGCCAAGTGCTCTAGTCTCGGTTAGTGTAAACAAGACTAGACACTTAATAATATAGTATCTTTCTTGGTCGCAGGCTCTCCCAAAAGACTCTCTACACAGCCGCACGGTTACTCGAACCCACGACCTCCTCCTTCAAATGTGAAGAGCCAACCGCTGGGCTAGCTCTTGATTAGTGTAACCAAGCGGAACCACTTACTAATGACATGTTCTCACTGGACTAGCAAAAAGGGCTTGGCCCCTCGTCGACTTGCGCTCTGCCCCTGCTCCGGTAACCGAACCCCCACCCTCTACAGTAACAAACGGTATACCTAGCTGCCCGGCTACCACCGGGGCCATGGCCATGCTTGAAACTCCTTTCTATCCATATGCTTAAATAGCAATTTTAGGAGGCGGGGCTACGATGGCCTCTCCTCCTCCATGCACACGTCAAACACTGGAGTTGTGGCATCGCAAACCTCTGGGGGATCAAAGGGAATCGGAGGGAGCAATTGGGTTGGTAATGGTTCAGGTAATCGGCCGTGAGGAAAATGAGTTAACCTGTGCAGAGTATCGAATTCAGGGCCTCCAGCCTGATACGCGTAGAGCCTAACATGGGGCTAGCCAACTGCTCTAGTCTCGGTTAGTGTAAGCAAGACTAGACACTTAATAATATAGTATCTTTCTTGGTCACGGGCTCTCCCAAAAGACTCTCTGCACAGCCGCATGGATACTCAAACCCATGACCTCCTCCTTCAAACGTGAAGAGCCAACCGCTGGGCTAGCTCTTGATTAGTGTAACCAAGCGGAACCACTTACTAATGACATGTTCTCGCTCGACTAGCAAAAAGGGGTTGGCCCCTCGTCGACTCGCGCTCTGCCCCTGCTCCTGGTAATTGAACCCCCGCCCTCTACACTAACAAACGGTATACCTCACGGCCTGGCTACCACCCGGGCCATGGCCATGCTTGAAACTCATTTCTATCCATGTGCTTAAATAGCAATTTTAGGAGTCGGGGCTACGATGGCCTCTCCTCCTCCATGCACACGTCAAACGATGGAGCTGTGGCATCGCAAACCTCTGGGAGATCAAAGGGAATCGGAGGGAGCAATTTGGTCGGTAATGGTTCAGGTAATCGGCCGTGAGGAAGGTCCTCGACCTTTCCGTCGATACTTTCCGTCAACTTGAGAGAACCTCCATCGGCTCCGACCTTCCTATACACTACAGTGCTATAATCACGGGCCCAACCCTGTGATCGTGATGGCGAGGCGACCTCTTGTTCCAAAGGGCTGGTAGGATAAAGCTTAAGAGCTCTCATACGAAGTCTTTCCAGTCAAAGCATGACGGAACTGCAGTTCCATCAAAAACTTCCGTCAATGCGCACTTAGTAGCCCAGTTCTCCATCTTCCACGCGACTCGATCCTGGTGCTTTTGTAGAGGAGCTACCAAGCAGCGCCTCTAGACCTCCATGAACTCCTGGGGTGAACGATCTACTGGTAGGGGTTCTCTGCTCTCTGGATCGTCAAAGATACCTCTTGAGCGAGAACCTCTACTATCATGGCGCCTTCCCTGGGCAACCAATCAAGCTGCAAAACGAGGGGCTCTTTCCTCAGTCGCAAAGGAAGCCCTGGCCCCAAGGTAAGCTCCCAAAAGTACTTGCATGTTCATAACTCATTGAAGGGGAGGGGAGCGTTGCTCTTACATCCTAACTACCTTAACACTCAGAGATCCACACACAGCGAGAAGACCAAGATACTGAGCCGTTTTGTATTAATCAAAAGGAAGAAGCCTATGGGCAAAATGCCACAGGGTGAGTATTACATGAGAAGCATCTCTCAGATGCAGTGAAAACTCTCACACTCTCTCAGGGTCTCTTTCTTGGAGCTCTCATCTCTCAGTCTCTCTTTCTCCAGCTGTTGTTCCTTGTGTGTGTTGTCAGGTCTGAGTGGAGTCGAGTCCCTTTTTGATTGAGTGAGAAAATGGAGGGAACTAGCCCTCTAGACTTCAAACGTTTAGCCACCTTCATCAAAGCATCCTTTCGTCCTTTGGTCCTTTTCCCCAACAGCCATTTGTGAGGGCCAATAGATTCAAACTTGCCTGTTTGAATTGAGCCCCCTCAAGGCCATGGTGGCGATCCATACATACCATGGGCTGCTCCCCTTGGATGGATTACATGGTCATGTCAAAGGGCTGCTCCCACTTGACCCAAATGGAGGGCAAGGATTTCTCCTTGCGGTCCTCATAAAGCTGCTCCCCTAGAGGTCTAAGAGCCTCAGCCCTTAGTTGATGCCGAGGATGGTGAATGAGGGGTGGACTGAGACCTTCAATCCCTTGTCAACGGGGCCACCAGTTACACCCCCCCATGCCCCCTCCCCCCCCTCCCACGCCCCATGCCCCCCCCCCAATGCCCCCTCCCACGCCCCCTCCCCCCCCCCTCCCACCCCCCATGCCCCCTCCCCCCCCCCCTCCTATGCCCCATGCACCCCCCCCTCCCATGCCCCATGCCCCCCCCCCCCCAATGCCCCCTCCCCCTGTCACGAGGGCAAAGTTTCCCTAAAATTTTTTTTTCCTCTTTTCTCTTTTCCTTTGCCCCCCAGTTTGGTCCCCTACCGGGATCCCAAAGTACCACTTGACTTGGTTTTGGGTAAGCTTCCTTGTTGAGTTGAACTCCACCTGACTGACTGTCCTTCACCTTCACAAAGGTTCCCTAGCCAACAGATGCTCAGAAGAATGGACTAGAACTCCTTCCGTGAGCTGCGGCCATGAAGAACCTCTCCTTCACATGAAGCTTGCCGAAGCGCCGCATAGCAAAAGTGATACTTTCCTACCTCCTCAAGAGCCTCAGTATATGCGGGGGAACACCTGTGAAGTCAGATCTCAAAGGCCCCAAAACTGGCTAGTTGAGGCTAACTTTAGCAAATCCTCGGGGGGGTCACTCGTCATATGTAACCCTATCACGTGAGTTCAACAGAAGGATTTTTTTTATTTCTAAAATTTACAGAAATAAATATACATAAGGGACTATTTAAAATAGTTTTGGAAAAAATTTACAGATTTGTATAGAAAAGGGGTACATTTTATTAATGAAATTTTTTACAGATAAGGGACTTTAAATATAGGCCTTGAACGCACGTGATATAGAGGGTTTATACATAGTGACCCCCCGAGAGCAAATCGAAACTAAACTAGCAGGACCGTCGAAATGAACTGGCCATGCCTTCAAACTTAGCAGACTGTGGACAAAATAGGGAAGGTGCTGACGCGTCGTATGTATCCTGCAGGTCAAGGTAGGACTCAAACTAGGGTCGCGGGGCATGTGCACGGGTGCTTCTACAAGGCTTACCTTGCCACTAGGGTCAAGTCCATTGCACTTGCCACCACAAGCTTGTATAGCTTCCTGTCCGGTCGTGGTTGCTAACAAAAGGCGTGCACGGAACCGCAAGAGATTCGAACCCACGATCGTCGGGTTGGCACATGCAGCACCTCTCGTTGGGCTAGCCACGGAGCCTTGTCTTGGTTAGTGTAACCAAGCGGGGCCCGTTAGCTATAACATGTTCTTTGTGAAGAAGCAAAAAGGGGGCGGCCCCCACGTCAACTCGCACCCTGCCTCTGCCCCCAGAATCGAACCCCTGACCTCTGTGCCCACACCCAAACTATCTCACAGCCCGTCTAATCATCGGGGACATGGCCTTGGTTGCATATAGTTCCTGCCCATATGCTTATATAGAAGCATTGGGGTCGTGGAGCATCTGGGGCTTATGATCTACTGCTGTGGAGGATCGCCTATACTGTAGGCTGGCATCTGCAGGGAATCGAGACGTAGCAGTGGATGTTACCCAATCTTGAATAGCCTCTACTCTTTCAGGAGGCAGAGGCAGCTTCAGAAGTTCCTTCATTCTCGTCAGCAGGGATTCCTGCAATAGATACTCGAGACAAAGCAGGAAAGGACAAATGCATAACTCATTTGCCATGCTCATGAGGAGAACGTCGATGGATCACAGCTTTAGAGGGGGTGTCTTCAATATGAAATATTGGAAACTGGGAAGACACTTCATTCAAAACATGTTGGTAATCCATTTCCCACTCAGCAGGCATGGGAACATCATCAAATGGGAAACGGGTGATTTCAGCATTGATTTTCCATACAATATACATTCAGAGTCAGGATGAACATGACGAGGGATGGGATTGATGGTAGATACAAGGTAATTGATGGAACGGACATGAATTGCACAATATTCCAACCGAGGTTTGATAGACAGACCTTTGACTTGTACATACAGACGGAGGGTGGTAGCAAGATGAGGGTCATGCACATACATCTTAAAATTAGGATAGACGATAGTGTATACACGCTCTTTGTTGAGACTTCCATGAACAAGACCTATACGAGCATCTTTTTAGTTGAGATGGCAGGTATCAACAAGACTAGCCATACAAGTAGCATTCACACCAAGATGGAAAAGAGGTTCTATGGCTAAAACAAGAGAACCGTAATGGATATAGTGGTAGCCAAAATGTACAAACGAATCTATTTCTTGAGGGATAAAAAGAGGAAGGTAAACACCAGAAGCACCTTCATCTACAATGTTAATACAGGCCTCAGAAATCTTGACATGCTTGAGAGCCTTAAACTGAAAGGTAGAGAACTTGTACACCTCTTTAGGGTGGATCAGGGGAAGATTCCAAGTAGCCTTGTTGTCAGTGATCTCAGTGGATGTGGAAATAGAATGAGGAGCAGAGATACGGGCAGACAAGGAGCGAATGATATTGGCCATGGTAGTAGCTTGAACCTTGGGAATGTATTCCATAATTCCTCACGCAGGTAGGCTCAACCTCACATGGCTCTCACTGGCCTTCGATGGGGAGCACAGTTAGCTCCTCTTGGAACTCTCAGACAAAAAACTAACAAGGCTCTGATACCAAGAATGGACACAGGAAACAATCGATCGACGATAGGCGATAGGAAGGGAGAGGAGAATGTGGAGTGTAGAGAAACACTAGACAGAAAACATGCGGGAGCCGAGGATGATGCCAAGAGGAAGCGAGAATGTAAAGATGGGTTCATCCTGACTCTAAATATATATTGTATGGAGAAACCAATGCTGAAATCACCCGTTTCCCATTTGATGCTATTTCCATGCCTGTTAAGTGGGAAATGGATTACCAACATGTTTTGAATGAAGTGTCTTCCAAGTTTCTAGTATTTTAGATTGAAGACACCCCCTCTAAAGCTGTGATCCGTCGGCGTTCTCCTCACGAGTTATGTGTTTGTCCTTTCCTGCTTCATCTCGAGAATCTATTGCAAGAATCCCTGCTAACAAGAATGAAGGAACTTCTGAAGCTGCCCTGCCTCCTGAAAAAGCAGAGGCTATTCAACATTGGGTAACATCCATTGCTGCGTCTCGATTCCCTGTAGATGCCAGCATATAGTATAGGCGATCCACAACAGTAAATCATAAGCCCGAGACGCATTCCAGCTTCTACAGTAGTGTGACTGCATCTGACTGGATACATCCGATGCTCATGCTCGGACCTGTCCAATGGCCTAAGGCATCTGGTTTTCAAGCTACCTCTGAGGATGGATCCCTTAAATTAGTGCATGCCCCATATGCCCTTACTGACAAAGATGATGATGGCATACCTGTAGAGGAACAACAATTAAATTGGTGCAACTCGCACAACATTGTGATGCAAGCCTGCCTCGACGCTTGCTACACGGCACTCTACGATCTCCAATTGGCAGTTGGTAAGCTTGATCAAAAAATTCATACTGTTATAAGTGAATTGCAGAATCTTTAGTCTGGTCCTGCTTCCTCAACACGCCACTCTATGTATTCCTCATTTCCTCTAGCGCTACTGCCATCCTCAGCTAGTCCGATTGATGACCCCCTTCGTCCTACTGATGCTCCCATCTTCATGCTTTGGCCAGTCTCTACTCCTTCTGATTCTGAACCTTCTCAATGGCTAAATCCCGCACATCCCATTATTCGTGCCTTCTGATGGACCAACCAAGATAATGATAATGTTGAAGAAGTTCCTCCTATTCCCTTTATTCCACTTGATCCTACACTTTTCTTACTCCTGGAGCCCCGCCTGTGCATACTCCAACTGTCCCCGAACAAGCTCCTCTGCCGCTTCCTGATTCACCTCCTCCTCCTAGATCTCCCCCAGCATCTCCTCCTCCTTCACCGAGTACTTACTCCGTTGGTTCTTCTTCCACCTCCCATTTTCTGTATATGAACCAGGGTGTAAAGCCCAAACCTATGGATGAGGATCCTCAACCCTCTACTTCGGCACCCCCTCCACAACAGTCCCAACAGCAGCAACCCTGGCGTGGAAAGCGCACCGCTTTTTATGATTCCCTCGATGCGTAGTTTATCCGTTGTGAATCTCTATTGTATAAAATATCCACTCAGATAGTGTGATACAGCTCATTCCCCACTCAGAAGCCACTCACCCCCTCCTATATAAAGGCTTCTTTGGCTCATTTGTAAGGCAGAGTCTGCCTTCGAGAGTTCTTGTATCTTCAAGCCTTTTGAAATATACTCAAGCTTCCAAAGTTCCTTGCTCCCAAGTTTCCTTGTTTCCATCTTTTACATTCTTCGCATGCCTTCTCCATATTTCCTTCTTCCATCTGCTGAACTTCCTTTCCGTGTTACTTACAAACTTTTCTACGGCTCCGAGTGCTCTTCTCCTCTCCTACGCACTTCTCCTCCCATTCCATTTCCCGTTTACGTTGTTTCATCCACGCTTCTTTGCCCAGCTTTACACTCTCCCTTACTCTTGGCATCATCCTTGGCTCCCGCACATTTTCGATCTAGTGTTTCTCTACACTCCACGTTCTCCTCTCCCTTCCTATCACCTATCGCCAATCGGTTGTTTCCTGTGTCCATTCTTTGTATCAGAGCCTTGTTAGTTTTTGTTGTGTGAGAGTTCCAAGAGGTGCTACATGTGCTCCCCGTCCAAGGCGAATGAGAGCTGTGTGAGGTTGAGCCTACCTGCGTGAGGAATTACTGAATACATTCCCAAGGTCCTAGCTACTACCATGGTTAGTATCATTCGTTCCCTGTCTGCCCGTATCTCTGCTCCTTGCTCTATATCCACATCCACTGAGATCATCGACAGCAAGGCTACTTGGAATCTTCCCTTGATCAACCCTGAAGAGGTGTACAAGTTCTCTGCCTTTCAGTTTAAGGCTCTCAAGCATGTCAAGATTTTTGAGGTCTGTATTAACATTGCAAATGAAGGTACTTCTGGTGTACCCGAAGGCCGTCTATACTAATACCTAGCGGCGAGAATAACAAGTAGTTACAGTGGAGGAAGGACAAAAATTTTGATGACCAACAAACTGCTCACAGATGGCCGGTGATGCAATACCAATCTTTTTGAGTTTTTTACGGAGAATACTCTCAACACTGGTGGCGGATATATACTTGAACCATCTAAAACAAATTAGCAAAAGTGAAATCTGCAATGGTTTTTTGTACCTCAGTAGACTTGTTGTCAAGATTTATCATCTTGGATTGGGCTTCGATCAGCGCCATGATTGCCTCGCCTAACCAATGAGGGAGACTGTACAAGTAATGTCTCTTGGCAGACGCGTCTGCAAAGATGCTTGTATGATAGACCAATTGCTGGACATGGGCATTGTAGGCTTCAAGCTGGAAGAGATCACAAAGTTTGAGTGCTAAAAACTCATTGGAAGCCTGAGCACGGTCATTAGTGAATGTCGGCAGGAATTGGTTCGAGATAGCCACAATAAGGGAGTCTAGAGCATTTGGCTAGTGATTTCCATCAACAGTTCTTGCAAATATCTATTCTTTTGATTCCTCAGAGAGGAATTCCCACCAATTGGCAATTACACCAGTAAAACCCTTGGTTGTCTCAACCACAGCATCTCTAGGATTCCATCTATAGATGGTAACAAGAGACATCATATGGCCATAGAAAATTTTAAGAATATCTTTCATGGCCTGAGGAGAAGCAGCATCAATATTCAAGATATATCCAGGGAAAGACTTATGTTGAAGGCATCGTTGAAGATCAGCTTGCTCATTTAGATCACCATCAGTAAAGTGGGTTTGAAATTCACCACAGATAAACTGCACACCCAGGGAATCATAAAAAGCGGTGCGCTTTCCATGCCAGGGTTGCTGCTGTTGGGACTATTGTGGAGGGGGTGCCAAAGTAGAGGGTTGAGGATCCCCATCCATAGGTTCGGGCTTTACACCCTGGTTCATATAGAGAAAATGGGAGGTGGAAGAAGAACCAATGGAGTAAGTACTCAGTGAAGGAGGAGGAGATGCTGGGGGAGATCTGGGAGAAGGAGGAGGTGAATCAAAAAGTGGCGGAGGAGCTTGTTCAGGGACAGTTGGAGTATGCACAGGCGGGGCTCCAGGAGTAACATAAGTAATAAAAAGTGTAGGATCAAGTGGAATAAAGGGAATAGGAGGAACTTCTTCAACATTATCATTATTTTGGTTGGTCCATCGGAAGGCACAAATAATGGGATGTTTGGGATCCAGCCATTGAGAAGGTTCAGAATCAGAAGGAGTAGAGACTGGCCAAAGCATCAACATGGGAGCATCTGTAGGATGGAGAGAGTCATCAATCGGACTAGCTAAGGATGGTGGTAGGGCTGGAGGAAACGAGGTATACACAGAGTGGCGTGTTGAGGAAGCAGGACTAGACTGAAGATTTTGCAATTCACTTATAACAATATGAATGTTTCGGTCAAGCTTACCAACTGCCAATTGGAGATCGTAGAGCGCCGTGTAGCAAGCATCGATGTAGACTTGCGTCGCAATGTTGTGCGAGTTGCACCAATTTAATTGTTGGTACTCTACGGGTATGCCATCATCATCTTTGTCAGTAAGGGCATATGGGGCATGCACTGATTTAAGGGATCCATGCTCGGAGGTAGCTTGAAAACTAGATGCCTTAGGCCATTGGACAGGTGATCGGAGCATGAGCATCGGATGTATTTGATCAGATGCAGTCACGTTGTTGAAGTTGGAATGCATCTAAGGCTTATGATTTATTGCTGTGGATCGCCTATATTGTAGGCTGGCATCTGCAGGTAATGGAGATGCAGCAGTGGATGTTACCTAATCTTGAATAGCCTCTACTTTTTCAGGAGGCAGGGTAGCTTCAGAAGTTCCTTTGTTCTCATCAACAGGGATTCGTGCAATAGATACTCGAGATGAAGCAGGAAAGGACAAACGCATAACTCGTTTGCCATGCTCTTGAGGAGAACGCCGACGGATCACAGCTTTAGAGGGGGTGTCTTCAATCTTAAATATTGGAAACGGGGAAGACACTTCATTCGAAACATGTTGGTAATCCATTTCCCACTTAGCACGCATGGGAATAGCATCAAATGGGAAACGGGTGATTCAAGCATTGGTTTTTCCATACAATATACATTCAGAGTCAGGATGAACATGACGAGGGATAGGATTGATGGTAGATACAAGGTAATTGACCGAATGGACATGAATTGCACAATATTCGGACCGGGGTTTCATAGACAAACCTTTGACTTGTACATACAGACGGAGGGTGGTAGCAAGATGAGGCTCATGCAGAGACATCATAAAATTAGGATAGACGACAGTGTATACAGCCTCTTTGTTGAGACTTCCATGAACAAGACCTATACGGGCATCTTTTAAGTTGAGATGGCACGTATCAACAAGACTGGCCATACAAGTAGCATTCACACCAAGACGAAAAAGAGGTTCTATGGCTAAAACAAGACAACTGTAATGGATATAGTGGTAGCTGGAATGTACAAACAAATCGATTTCTTGAGGGGTAAAAAGAGGAAGGTAAACACCAGAAGCACCTTCATCTGCAATGTTAATACAGACCTCAGAAATCTTGACATGCTTGAGAGCCTTAAACTGAAAGGCAGAGAACTTGTACACCTCTTCAGGGTCGATCAGGGGAAGATTCCAAGTAGCCTTGCTATCAGTGATCTCAGTGGATGTGGAAATAGAGCGAGGAGCAAAGATACGGGCAGATAGGGAACGAATGATACTAGCCATGGTAGTAGCTAGGACCTTGGGAATGTATTTCATAATTCCTCATGCAGGTAGGCTCAACCTCACATGACTCTCACTGGCCTTTGATAGGGAGCATAGGTAGCGCCTCTTGGAACTCTCACAACAAAAACTAACAAGACTCTGATACCAAGAATGGACACAGGAAACAACCGAACAGTGATAGGCAATAGGAAGGGAGAGGAGAACGTGGATTGTAGAGAAACAGTAGACGGAAAATGTGCGGGAGCCGAGGATGATGCCAAGAGGAAGGGAGAACGTAAAGCTAGGTGAAGAAGCATGGATGAAACAAACGTAAATGGGAAATGGAGTGGGAGGAGAAGTGCGCAGGAGAGGAGAAGAGCTAAATGAGCAAACCCACTTTACTGATGCTGATCTAAATAAGCAAGCTGATCTTCAACGATGCCTTCAGCATAAGTCTTTCCCTGGATATATCTTGAATATTGATGCTGCTTCTCCTCAGGCCATGAAAGGTATTCTCTCGGGGGGGTCACTATGTATAAACCCTCTATATCACGTGCGTTCAAGGCCTATATTTAAAATCCCTTATCTGTAAATTTTTTCATTAATAAAATGTACCGCTTTTCTATACAAATCTGTAAATTTTTTCCAAAACTATTTTAAATAGTCCCTTATGTATATTTATTTCTGTAAATTTTAGGAATAAAAAATATCCTTTTGTTGAACTCACGTGATAGGGTTACATATGATGAGTGACCCCCCCGAGGGTATTCTTAAAATTTTCTATGGCCATATGATGTCTCTTGTTACCATCTATAGATGGGATCCCAGAGATGCTGCGGTCGAGACAACCAAGGGTTTTACTGGTGTAATTGCTAATTGGTGGGAATTCCTCTCTGACGAATCAAAAGAACAGATATTTGCAAGTGTTGATGGCAATCACCAGCGAAATTCTCTAGACGCCCTTATTGCGGCTATCTTGAACCAATTCCTGTCGACATTCACTGATGACCGTGCTCAAGCTTCCAATGAGTTTTTAGCACTCAAGCTTTGTGATCTCTTCCCGCTTGAAGCCTACAATGCCCATGTCCAGCAATTGGTCTATCGTGCAAGCATCTTTGCAGACATGTCTGCCAAGAGACATTACTTGTACAGTCTCCCTCATCGGTTAGGCGAGGCAATCATGGCGCTGATCGAAGCCCAAACCAAGATTATAAATCTTGACAACAAGGCTACTGAGGTACAGAAAATCATTGCAGATTTCACTTTTGCGAGTTGGTTCAAGTATATATCCGCCGCCAGTGTACAGAGTATTCTCTCTGTAAAAAACTCAAAAAGATTGGTATTGCATCACCGGCCATCTCTGAGCAGTTTGTTGGTCATCAAAATTTCTTTCCTTCCTCCATTGTAGCTACTCGTTCTTCTCGCCACTCCAAGCACCACTCTTCTAAATGTTCTTGTGGCTCTTCCACCTTTTCCAAAATTCACAAACTCCGCTGGCCCCGCCGCTATCCTCGCCGCCCTCAACGGTTTCTCCGACGACACCGCTTTAATGGTAACCGTAAGTCCTCTTCATCTGGATGTTTCATATGTGGCAAGAAAGGTCATTTTGCCCGCGATTGCCCAGAGCAGCCTCGCAACTCCCAACAATGACAGTTGAAAGGTTTTTTCGCAATGGTCAATCATCCTGACAACTGGGAAATGGTCTCTCAAGGAGTGACAAATGAGTCTCTCTTTGAATGTTTGGAATCTGATACTCCATAGTGCCTTCACTGCCAGATCAAGCACGACGATTCCTATGATGCCTCAAATGACTATCTGTATTCAGTCTGCTCTGATGAGGACGACCCGAATATTTATAGCTTCATGAATTATCCTCATCATCGAGGCCCTCTTCAAATCGACATCGACATATCTTCTAGACCAGATGATGATGATGCCCCTGAAGAGCCCCCTCTTCCAGATGTCTATGCCCAAACACCAACTGGGTGTAGTTCCAATTGCGGCCATGCAAGAGGTAGAGGTTTTCATTGCAGTTTCCATACTCGTGATTTCAAAACATCTGAAGAAATTTCCAACTCCTTCTTAGCCCCCTCTGCATCTCCTATGTATAGACTTCCTCCTGCTAACCAATATTCAGGACCGTCTGTTTTTCGACCCCACACAGCGTCCATGATTCCTCTAGTTTTCTTCCTTCTCCATTTTGGCGCACTCCTGTCCATACTCTCTCTATCCCAGCTCCACCTCTCCAACTAATTCCGCATAATACCCCATCTCGTCCCACCTGTTTTGATCAATTTGAAAGTCTAGGTATTAGTATAGACGGCCTTCAGGTACACCTTAAGCTGATCACTGATAACTATCAAAAGCTCTAGACCTCTATAGACTCTCTAGATCGAAAGGTCAGTGAGCATCTTACCCAGTGTACATTATACTCTCCTCCTCCTACTAAAGCTGGTCCCTCAGTCTTCTCTCTCCATGACTTCTCCCAACAGCCAACCCCTCCAGTCCGTAACCCCATGAAGACATGGCTTATCCGTGTTCCATATTTTCTTATTGCCCTGGTTGATACAGGGTTTGGATTTAATATTTGTAAATATCATGCTCTTCCATCTCATTGCTGGCAGAGTCTAGAAGAACAGGAACAAATGAAAGGTTCAACAATGGGTGGAGGCTTAGTCGCCTGCAAACGGTTTGCTTCCCAGATTAATATATCTTTGGCAAACCATCCCACTAATATCGACTTCTATCAACTCGAATCTCAAGGAGTTGATTTAGTCATCGGCACTGATTTTCTGCACCGCCACCTTCCTTTTGGGTTTTCCACTAACGAAATGGTTCTAACAATCGGTAGCTCGCTTGTGCATATCCCCGCTCACGAAAGGCTAAAAAAGGTTCTCAAACCCCTCAATGAGGACCTTCAGATTGTCAGCAAGTGTGTTCCTGCCTCGCCCTTTACAGAGCCCCCATCAGAATTCGCTTCAACACCTGAGGCCTCTCCGCTTTTTGAGACAATTGAGTCAGTCCTCAGCCTTTCGAAGATGCACAACAACCAATGGCCCGTACTGAACTAGATGCCTTTGTCCGAAAACTTCTCCATGATGAAGAACAGAAGAGCTTGTGCATGCGCACGCATACTCTACATATGCTCTCTTCTCTCCAACAAATGCAAGAAAGGTTTGTCCAAGATTGTAGCAGCGAATCCCCTCTTGCATTCAAACATATATTTTAGCATCAGGTTTCCTTGCCTCTCCGAGATGGTTCAAAGCCCTTTAAGGAAAGCCTGTATGGGTTTACCCAACAAGATCGAGTGCTCTGTAATTAAGAAATTTCTGAGCTTCTTAAAATGGGACTTATTTCTGAGAGTCTCGCTCCGAATGGGCTACAACTACCTTTTATGTGAACAAACATTCTGAGCAAAAGAGGGCGAGAAAGAGGCTTGTAATCAACTACAAGCCCCTCAACAAATGTTTGCTATCACTCTCCTATCCCGTTCCCAACAAGGAGTACCTGATGCAGAAGATTACAGGCTCCACAATCTTCTCAAAGTTTGATCTCAAAGCTGGATTCTGGCAAGTGGGCCTCTTACCAAAAGATCATCATAAAACTGGTTTTGTGGTCCCTCAAGGGTTCTATCAATGGAACGTCCTTCCATTCGGGTTGAAGACAGCACCAGTCGAATTCCAAAAATTTATGGATTCGGTTTTCAGCCCCTATCATTCCTTTTGTCTTGTGTATAGTAAGGATCTCCCTTCCCATCTCAAACATTTGCAGATTGTATATGATCTCTTGAAAAACAAATTCCTTTCCCTCTCTGCCAAAAAGATCATGATTGGGCAAGAAACGATAGAGTTTGTTGGTGTACATATTCATAAGGGTTCTATCCAGATGCAAGACCATGTCCTCAAGGCACTCCTTGCCTTCCCAGATGAAATACGTGATCAGACGTAGATCCAGCGATTCCTCAATTGCCTCAACCACATTTCTCCTTTCTATGAACAATTGGCTAAAGATTGTTTCCATCTACAACTTTGTCTACACAAAGATGGACATCCATGGGGTGAAGTTCAAACAGAAGCTGTCCGACACATCAAAGAGAAAATTCAGAATCTGCCCTCGCTGAACATTCCTTCTGCCACTGGCATCCTGGTAATTGAAACTGATGCCTCCGACCAATTTTGGGGTGCAGTGTTACTTGAGCAAAACCCCAACACAGGAAATAATATGTCCTTTCCAATCTGGCATGTTTCAAGGAGCTGAATTGAATTACCACTCTATTGAAAAAGAAATCCTTGCAGTAAAACGTGCTATACAAAAGCTCGAACTCTTCATCCTCAACCGAGAGTTCATTGTGCGTACAGATAATCAGAACTTCAAAACTTTCTGCACCAGGCACATCGACAAACAGATCGGACGAGGCTACCTTGCCCGATAGCAAGAATTCTTCATGATGTATGATTTCACTGTAGAATGGAAGAAAGGTAGCACTAATGTCCTCCCAAATATGCTATCCCGCAAAGGTGCTCCTTTTTGGGTAGCCCACAATAATGGTTTACTCCTACCCACAGGTAATGGGCCGCGCATTGCTGAATCCTTATCCTCTGGTCATGATGAGTAGACACTGTCCTTATTGGATAAGACCTTCATATTGACCTTGTATAGCTATTCAGTGATTAGACACTGCCCGTAGTCCCGAGTAAGACCTTCACCTTTATGTCTTATCTATTGTGTAAAATATCCACTCAGATAGTGCGATACAGCTCATTCCCCACTCAGAAGCCACTCACCCCCTCCTATATAAAGGCTTCTTTGGCTCATTTATAAGGCAGAGTCTGCCTTCGTGAGTTCTTGTATCTTCAAGCCTTTTGCAATATACTCAAGCTTCCAAATTTCCTTGCTCCCAAGTTTCCTTGTTTCCATCTTTTACATTCTTCGCATTCCTTCTCCATATTTCCTTCTTCCATCTGCTGAACTTTCTTTCCGTGTTACGAACTTTTCTATGCCTCCGAGCGCTCTTCTCCTCTCCTGTGCACTTCTCCTCCCACTCCATTTCCCGTTTACGTTTGTTTCATCCATGCTTCTTTGCCCAGCTTTACGTTCTCCCTTCCTCTTGGCATCATCCTCGACTCCCGCACGTTTTCCGTCTAGTGTTTCTCTACACTCCACGTTCTCCTCTCCCTTCCTATCGCCTATCACCGAATGGACACAGGAAACAACCGATCAACAATTGGCTGCCTCAACTGGCAAGACACTTCATTCAAAACATGTTGGTAATCCATTTCCCACTCAACAGGCATGGGAACAACATCAAATGGGAAACGGGTGATTCAAGCATTGGTTTTTCCATATAATATACATTCATAGTCAAGATGAACATGACAAGGGATGGGATTGATGGTAGATACAAGGTAATTGACGGAACGGACATGAATTGCACAATATTCCGATCGGGGTTTCATAGACAGACCTTTGACTTGTACATACAGATGGAGGGCGGCTCGGGGGGGTTACTCATCATATGTAACCCTATCACGTGAGTTCAACAGAAGGATATTTTCTATTTCTAAAATTTACAGAAATAAATATACATAAGGGATTATTTAAAATAGTTTTGGAAAATTTTTACAGATTTGTATAGAAAAGGGGTACATTTTATTAATGAAAAACTTTACAGATAAGGGATTTTAAATATAGGCCTTGCACGCACGTGATATAGAGGGTTTATACATAGTGACCCCCCTGAGGAGGGCGGTAGCAAGATGAGGGTCATGTAGAGACATCTTAAAATTAGGATAGACGACAGTGTATACAGGCTCTTTGTTGAAACTTCCATGAACAAGACCTATACGGGCATCTTTTAAGTTGAGATGGCAGGTATCAACAAGACTAGCCATACAAGTAGCATTCACACCAAGATGGAAAAGAGGTTCTATGGCTAAAACAAGACAACCGTAATGGATATAGTGGTAGCCGGAATGTACAAATGAATCGATTTCTTGAGGGGTAAAAAGAGGAAGGTAAACAGCAGCAATGTTAATATAGACCTCAGAAATCTTGACATGCTTGAGAGCCTTAAACTGAAAGGCAGAGAACTTGTACACCTCTTCAGGGTCAATCAGGGGAAGATTCCAAGTAACCTTACTGTCGGTGATCTCAGTGGATGTGGAAATAGAGTGAGGAGAAGAGATACGGGCAGACAAGGAACGAATGATACTGTCCATGGTAGTAGCTAGGACCTTGGGAATGTATTCCGTAATTCCTCACGCAGGTAGGCTCAACCTCACACGGCTCTCATGAGGCTCTCACTGGCCTTTGACAAGCAGCACAGGTAGCGCCTCTTGGAACTCTCACACAACAAACTAACAAGGCTCTGATACCAAGAATGGACACAGGAAACAACCGATCGGTGATAGGTGATAGGAAGGGAGAAGAGAACGTGGAGTGTAGAGAAACACTAGACAAAAAACGTGCGGGAGCTGAGGATGATGCCAAGAGGAAGGGAGAACGTAAAGCTGGGCGAAGAAGCATGGATGAAACAAACGTAAATGGGAAATGGAGTGGGAGGAGAAGTGCACAGGAGAGGAGAAGAGAGCTCGGAGGCGTTAGGGTTTAGGGTTTAGGGTTTAGGTTTGTGTTTAGGGTTTAGGGTTTAGGGTCCTTATTTACTCCGTCTGAGATTGAGTCTTTCCTGCATACTGGCTATCGCTGGGGACTGAATTCTATTGTGGCAGGAGTTGGCGATGCTGTGGGAGACTCCAGGAATTCTGCGGGTGGATCTGTGAAAGGAGGAGAGGGTGCAAACCATAAACCCTAAACCCTAAACCATAAACCCAAACTGGTTTAGGGTTTAGGGTTTAGGAGGGGACATAGAAAGTGGAGGTCTTATCTGGGACATCAGACAGTGTCTATCCACTAATATTTTATACACGTCATGATGAAGGTCTTATCCATAGAAGGACAGTGTCTAGTCATCATGATTAAGAATGGAGTTTGAACCTTCCGGGACCATTGCCTGTGGGTTGTAGCATTCCATGGTTGTGTTTGGCCTAGTATAGAGCACCTTCTCGTGATAACATATCACGAATGGCATTGTGCGTCCTTTCTTCAATTCAACCAAAAAGTCATACATGGTAAAGAATTCTTGCCAATGAGCAAGTCGTCCTCAACCGATTTGCTTGTCGATCCACCGGGTGTAGAAGGTCTTGAAGTTTTGATTATCAGTGCGGATCGTGAACTCCATGTTGAGAATGAAAAGCTCAAGTATCTAGATGGCACGTTTAATGGCAAGGATCTCTTTTTCAATAGAATGATAATTAAGTGCTACACCTTGGAACATGCCTGATCTAAAAGCACAGATGACCTCTTGAGCTAGAGTCTTTTCAAGGAGAATGGTATCCCAAAACTGGTTGAAAGCATCAGTTTGATAATGAGGTTGCCATCTGCAGAGGGAATGGTGAGACTGGGCAATTGCTGTATTTTCTCCCTAATGTGTTGGACCGTAGCAGTTTGACTGGGTCCCCAAGTAGGACCACATTTTCATAGACAGAGTTGGAGCTGATGGCGGTCTCGCGTGAGCTGCTCATAAAAAGGAGAAATATGATTTAAACAACCAAGGAACCTTTGCAATTGGGTTTTGTCCTTGATTTCATCAGGAAAGGCGAGGAGGGCCTTTAATACATGATCTTGCATCTGGAGCACGCCCTTATGTATTTGAACACCGAGGAAGTCTATGGTTGGTTGGCCAAACATAATTTTCTTGGCAGAGAGGGCCAAGCCTTTGGACTTAAGAAGATCATACACAATTTTTAAGTGCTTTAAATGAGAAACTTCATCCTTGCTGTACACTAGTATATCATCTATATACACTAAGCAGAAAGAATGATATGAACTAAAAATAGAGTCCATAAACTTTTGGAATTCCATGGGGGCTGTCTTCAAACCAAAAGCTAAGACATTCCATTCATTGAAACCATGTGGAACCACGAATCCTATCTTGTGCCTGTCAGAAGGAATTAGACCGACTTGCCAGAACCCAACTTTTAGATCAAACTTAGAAAATATCTTAGCTCCGGTGATCTTCTGCATCAAATATTCTTTGTTTGGAATGGGGTGAGAAAGAGATACCAAGCATTTGTTGAGAGGTTTGTAGTTTATCACCAATCTCTTTTTTCCACGCTTTTGTTCAAAATATTTGTTGACATAAAAAGCCACGGCTGCCCATTTGGACCTAGATTCGGAAATGAGGCCCATTTTTAGGAGCTCAACTATTTCTTGATTGCATAAAAGGCGATCTTGCTGGGTGAATCCGTAGGGGCTCTCTTTATAGGGCTTAGACCCTTCTTTGAGTGGGAGAGCAACCTGGTGCTGAAAGATTTGTTTAAAAGCCAGCGGGGACTCACTACTGTAGTCAAAAATGAATTTATCATGCATTTGCTGAAGTGAGGTACACATATGCAAAGTATAAGCATTTCTCCGCAGGCTCTTCTGTTCATCTGCATGAATTAGTCCTTGGATATACTCATCAAGCTCAGTGCCAGAAAGTGGTGCTTGGGCATCAGCCTTGGTACTGAATTTAGCTGTAGTAGGCAAAGGAGAGGCTACTGGAGTTTCCATAAACTCTGCCGGCGGAGGATCACAGAAAGGAGAAGAGGCAGGTGTATAATTATTTACAATTTCTAAATCTTCTGGAAACGGTTTGAGTACCTTCTTGATCTTTTCACGTGTTGGAACATGGACAAGGAGTCCGCCGATTGTGACAGCCATCTGGTCAGTCGAAAAACCAAAGGGCAGGTGCTTGTTAAGGAAATATATTCCAATCACAATACCTACACCTTGAGACTCAAGTTGGTAAAAATCAATCTCGGTGGGATGATTTTGAATGGAGATTGGAATGCGGGATGCAAACCGCTTATAGGCTACTATGCCACCACCCATTGTGGAACCTTTCATTTGGTCATGTGCTTCTAAGGATTCCCAACAATAAGTAGGAAGAGCATGATATTTACAAATATTAAAGCCAGACCGTGTATCTACAAGAGCAATCAAAGAATAAGGGACAACACCAGGAGGTCGGAGAAGGATCTGAATGAGCCAGGTTTTCATTGGATTTCGAACAAGGGGAGTAGGCTACTAGAAGAAGTCATGGAAAGAAAAGACAGATGGGTGGTTCTCCGAAGGAGAAGCATAGAGAGAACACTGGGACATGTGCTCACTAACTTTCCTATCAAGTGACTCAATGGAAGTTTGCAGCTTCTGGCAATTATCTGTGATTAGTTTTAGATGGGTTTTGAGACCATATATACTAATGCTAAGACTGTTGAATTGGTCGAAACATGAAGGATCAGCAGGGGTTGGCTTATCAAAAGAAGGAGGAGGAGGAGCAGACAAGGTATTTACAGGTGTCCTCCTGAAAGATGAAGGCAGAAAACTTGTAGACTCATGAACACTATGAGGTGGTTTAAAGATAGAGGGACCAGAATAGGGACTTATAGGAGTAGGACACTATACAGATGATTTGGATGCTCGAGAGAACTTGGAGAAGTTGGAGAGCTCTTTTGAAGTCTCGAGGTCACTAGTGCAAAAGTTGCGTTGGAAACTTTTACCTCGACCTCAACCTCTACCAGGACTAGATCGGGATGATGGGGGACGAAGATAATCACCAATGTCTTTAGGTCTGTCATCATCATCAGAAGCTGAAGTGATCTCAATATCAACTCGGGATTGTTGATGCTGTGGGAAGTTCATATAAGTATAAGCGGGAGAGTCATCAGAAGAAGTGGAAGAACTCAGCTTATCCCGCAGCTGGCAATGAAAGCATTGAGGGGTGTCTGACTCAGAACATTCAAATAAGGATTCATCAGTAACACCTTAAGAGACCACTTCCCAATTCTCTAGTTGGTTAATCATAGCAAAGAATCCTTTGAGCTACTTCTATTGAGGATTTCATGGCTATTGTGGGAAATCCCTTGCAAAGTGGCCTTTCTTGCCATAGATGAAGCATCCAAAAGATGAAGACCTTTTAGTTTGGCTGAAACCGCGCTTGCGAAGAAAGCGTTGGGGACGTCGTTGGTATCGGCAGCGCCAGCGGAGTTTCCTGATTCGGGGAAACTGAGAGCTTCCACAGGAGCATTTGGAGGATTGCTTGTCTTTTTGCCGAGTGAAGCGAGTCCTGCGAGAAGAAGTAGAAGCAGGAGGGCAGAAATCATGATGGCCAACAAACTATTGGCAAACATCAAAAGAGATTAGTGCAAGCTTCTTTAGCTTTTTCCGCAGGGTGAATTCTGTACATTGCCTGTGTATATATACTTGCACCATTTGAAATAGATTGGCAAAAGTAAAATCAGCCACAGTTTTATGAATCTCTGTAGGCTGGTTATCAATACTTACAATCTTTGTTTGAGCTTCTATAAGTGCCATTATGGCTTCACCTAGCTTATGAGGAAAACTGTATAGATAGTACCGCTTGGCCAAAGTATCAGCAAATATACCAGCTCGATAGACCAACTGTTGAACATATTGTGTTCTAGAATGCCCTTACCCTTGCACTCTCTACCCTTGAACTCCCTCCTCCTCCTCTTTCCTCCCTCCCTTCAACTCCCTCCTCCTCCTCCTCCTTCCTCCCTCCCTTGAACTCCCTCCTCCTCCTCCTCCATCTCCTCCTCCTCCCTCCTCCTCCTCCCTCCTCCTCCTCCCTTCTCCTCCACCTCCTCCTCCTTCCTTCTACTCCTTCCTCTCTACCCTTGAACTCCCTCTTCCTCCTCCTTCTTCCCTCTTCCTAACTCCTCCTCCTCCTCCTCCCATCCCCTCCTTCCTCCCTCCCTTGAACTCCCTCCTCCTCCTCCTTCCTTCTCCTTCTTCCTCCCTCCTCCTCCTTCTTCCTTCCTCTTCCTTCCTCCCTTCTCCTAAACCCATACCCCTTGAATTTGTGAAGGAGACTAGCTCTCCACTCCTTAACCTTGGACTCCTCCTAAACCCTACAATCCCCTCTAAAACCTGGAACTCCTAGTTAACTCTCTCAACCCTTCCCCCATTTCTAACCCTGAAATCCCCTTCTAAACCCTAGAACTCCTAGCTAACTCTCTCAACCCTGCCCCCATTTCTAACCCTGCAACCCCCTCTAAACCTTGGAACTCCTAGTTAACTCTCTCAACCCTATCCCCATTTCTAACCCTGAAATCCCCTTCTAAACCCTTGAACTCCCGTAGAGGCGAGTTTTTTTATAACAAAATTTACCTTGCGAAAAGGATGATACAAAATCGCTCAAATGAAATGATCGAGCAACAAAAGCATATACATGTCGGATATATACAACATTGTTTGTAACAAAATTACCCTTTCGAAAGGGCGATACAAAATTGCTCAAACGAGCGGATATACAAAATGACATACAAGGCGAAGAAAATGCTACTACCACTACTACTACTACTACTCATCCGAATCCGAATCGTCCTCGTCTTGTTGGCCTGTTCCTTGGTCCTCGTCAGTTGCGTCTTCTCCCTCATCCTCGTCACGTGCATCTGATCCCTGGCCCTGTTGATCGCTCGCCTATGATGATGGGACACTTGAGCTTTGACCCCAAGAGTGAACCATATAAATTGAAAATTAGATTGGAACTTAAAGAATAAAACAATTTAAAAAGTGAGATTACAAGTAGGAGTAAACTTATACCGTGTGAGCAGCCACCTCAGCCCAATTGATCCTCGCTCCCATTGCCTCTTGCTCAATAAACCAAGGCTTTGTTCCTATCTGAAATGCGCATCGTGTCTCTACATTTGTAGGAAGACGACCCATCGCAGCTTGTTGTGGATCCAATTTACGAGAGTTAGAGTTAGCTAAAGTGCATGTAATATGTAGTAAAACAAATAGAACAATACATTAAATGAGAAGAAGTAGACTTACCACGGTTGCCTCGAACGCCAACCGTCCGCCTGCACCAAAGTGCGAAGTACCTACGACGTCCAGCCGTCTCTTTGCAGCCCTCCTCTAACCCTCGAACAATTCAGGATTGTCCCTATTTTGCTTCTTGAAGAACTTCCAATCAGCTTTGTCTGCCCAGCTAGGTTTAGCCAAACCCTTTGTGATGGAAGTACGCAAGGTTGATCTACGATGCTTCAAGACCAAACCCATGTGCTCTCGCATATAATCCTCATTAAACTCCCAATTTGGCGGGTTAGCGTATTTTTGTTTTAACTCATCAATGACCGCCTGCTTCTTTTGGCCATCTTGATACCACCAATCGGTAGCAATGCCACTCTTGAAGTGATGGCTCATCAACCTCCTCATGGTGGCCATCACTACTTTGCCCTTTCTATCTTCTATTATCTCTGCGGTAGCTGTGATTTGATAGGAGAGATCCCCTGATGAGTAAGGAGGACTGACGGTAGCAGAGTTAGAAGGAGTGGAAGCTGCGCGAGCACTTCCGGAGCGAGGAGTAGCAGTGGGAGTAGGAGAGGCAAAGGGACCTGACTGATACTGTGTCTCCGGACCAAGTGGAGACCTGTAGGAACGTGAGTGTGCTGACTCGTCTACATCTCCCGAGTCAGCACAACATAAGCTGCCCTTCCTACTCTTCCTTCCCTTATGAGAGGCATGCCCAGATGATGACCCCTGGGTCAAAGGGGCACGAGGGGACGGCTGGGCAGTACGTTTAGCCATCGGTGTAGGGGAGGGAATTGCTGAGGTCCTCTGAGATAGCAGAGAGAAGAATCTCGCTCCCTCCTCATCGCTCATTTGTGCAACAAACTCGTCGGGACTCCCGACAAAGCCATGCACGGCTAGCAAAGGAGTTTCTCGAGGGGTAGTCGAAGTGCTAGGTGGAAGAGGAGTCGGACCAGGGGTAGTCATAGTGCTAGGTCCGAGAGGAGTCGCACTAGGGGTAGTCCTTGGGGTAGTCGCCTCAGAGGAATCAAAGTCCTCTGGAGCATAAAGATCATGAGCTCTTCTCCTGCGAGGCTATCCGTACTTGTCGGATGAGCGACGTGACCCATGTCTAACATAGACACAAACATGAAAACAAAAAACAAAAAAACAAACATAAGCATAGGCATAGGCATATGCATAGGCAAAGAGGGAGAGAAGAGGAAGAAGAGGAAGAGGAAGAGGAAGAAGAGGAAGAGGAATTTGTAGAAGAGGGAGAGAAGAGGGAAAAGAGAAGGGGGAGGAGAAGAGGAAGAAGAGGGAAAGGAAAGAGGGAAAGAAGAGGAGAAGAGGGAAAGGAAGAGGAAGAAGAGGAAGAAGAGGGAGAGAAGAGGAAGAAGAGAGAAAGAAGAGAGAAAGAAGAGGGAAAGGAGAGGGGAAGAGAGGAGAAGAGAGAAGAGCATAAGAGAAGAGGAATCTCTTATGCTCATGCATAAGCATAAGAATTCTTATGCTCATGCTTCTGTTTATGCATGAGCATAAGAGAAGGGGGAAAGAGAGAAGAAGAGGAAGAGAAGAAGAGGAAGAGAGAAGGGAGAAATAGAGAAGAGCATAAGAGAAGAGGAATCTCTTATGCTCATGCATAAGCATAAGCATTCTTATGCTCATGCTTATGTTTATGCATGAGCATAAGAGAAGGGGGAAAGAGAGAAGAAGAGGAAGAGAAGAGGAATCTGAAGAAGAGGGAAGAGAAGGGGGAAATGAGAGAAGAGCATAAGTGAAGAGGGAAATGAGAGAAGAGCATAAGAGAAGGGGGAAAAAAGAGCATAAGAGAAGAGAAAAATGAGAGAAGAGCATAAGAGAAGGGGGAAAAAAGAGGGAGAGAAAGAGAGAAAACACCCAGGAGCACGAAGTGGCTTACGGAGAGGTTATACTATCATTGCACTCATTACAAGCAAGAAGTACGACATCAACGTCGTATTATCATGCACCACTTGCGAATGTATGGGGAGGAGCCCGAACCAGTACCCACCGTTGCTGTTGTACGTGTTGATGGACCATCGGTAAGTCAAAGCTATTTAAGTTCGCAGTCTTATTGTATACCAAAAAATACAAGATCTTATATTTACATGAAATCTTAAAACAGGATGAGGAGGGTGATGAGGGTATGCATATACCTTCGCACATTCAGCAAGACTATAGTCTCCCGGATGATGACGAGGGTATGGTCAACATGATGGATTCCATTTCTCGGGGCACTACATCCCATGTACACATGATGTCAGAGTCTGAGGTCAAAATGCGAGAGTTGCAATCAACACAATTGTACAAGGGTGCTAGGATGTCTAAACTACGTGCTTGTCTCTCAATCTTGAATCTACAAGTAAAGTATGGGTGGTCGGATACAAGTGTCTCGGCCTTAATGAGGTTAGCTCTTGCATTAATTTGACTCATTATTTGGATATTGTTTGTTAATTTGAGAATCCAAATGATCATTATTTGGATATTGTTTGTTAATTTGAGAATCATCATTTGGATAGTGTATACCAAATCATCATTGTTCGAAGCCTATGTATGTTTTGAATTGTCATAGGTTGCTCCAGAAGATGTTGCCTGCACCAAATACCATGCCCGCATCAAGAGATGAAGCGAAAAAGATGCTAACAATGGTGGGTATGGATTATGATACCATCCATGCTTGCTGTAATGATTGTATTCTCTTTCGTCGTGAGCATGGAGATTTGGCTAGTTGTCCAAAGTGTGGGGAACAATGGTATAGAGATGACTTGCAGGGTGAGCGGATACCGGTAATGGTCTTGAGACACTTTCCCATCATTGCAAGAATACAACACATGTTCCGATGCAAATCCATAGCGGAGTTGATGACATGGCATGCATCTCATCGGTCCACTGATGACACATTGAGGATTCCCGCAGATTGTGCAGCTTGGAAGCACATAGATAATCAATGGTCGCACTTTGCGAGGGAGCCACGCAACTTACATCTTGGGCTAGCCATGGACGGCGTGAATCCTTTCGAGTTACGCTCGACATCTTGGTCGACATGGCCCATAGTCGTGGTGAATTACAATATCCCACCATGGCTAACAATAAAAAAGGGACACCTCATGCTTGCACTACTTGTGCCAGGAAAGTACAAGGCAAAAAATATGGATGTGTACATGGCACCTTTGATAGAGGAGTTACAGATATTATGGAGAGGAGTGCAGGTCTTTGATATTTCCATAGCTCCTAGACATACCAATGATATTTTGGTCAGGGGTATCTTGATGTGGACCATGCATGACTACCCAGGATATGGAGAGTGCGCAGGTACGTGGTTGTGTCTTTACATGTACAATGAGGGATTATGCTTTTTTGAATCTCTTTCGTACGCATGTCTTGTACTAACACAGTCATGCACGCGTGCAGGACTTGTTACAAGTGGGTACCATGCTTGTCCTGTTTGTGGACCGGCTTTGAAATCGCTTGCACGCTACTCCAAACATATGAGGAAAAATGTTTATGAAGGTCATGCTCGATACCTTCCGCTCGACCATCTCGCACGTGGAGGTCAGCTTGATCCACCACCATCATATTTGAAGGCAAGTGACTGGATTCAAGCTTGGAGGGCGAATGGAGAGGAACCTCCTCGTGGTATGAAGAGGCTATAGATCTTTCACGAGCTTCCTTATTGGGGTCAGTTACAAATCAATCATCTCTTGGATCCCATTCATATCTTCAAGAATGTGGGGTCTACTATTTGGGCACACTTGGTTGGTTCCAAGGACTCGAGAGGAGTGCGAGAAGACTTGCGTGCTATGAATAGGATGTCTCCTTTGTGGCCCCAAGTGCATGCTTCGGGAAAAGTTGTCCTCCCGAAAGCAACGTGGATCCTCTCTACGAGGGAGGAGGCAGCGGTCAAGGCAGACATTGCCTCTTTTCAAACACCGACAGGGTACATGCGTTGCTTGAAAGGAGCATTTTCAAAGGACAATAAGGTTAGTGGGCTCAAGTCCCATGATTGGCACAAGGTCTTATAGGTATTCTAAGTAGAATTAGTGTACCAATAATCGTGATGCATTAGCGTAATTATTATTATGTTATATTGTTGACATGACTTCATTGTTGATTTGATAGTTCATCCTCCCAATTACAATAAAAGGGTGCTTACAAGAAGATGTTAGAAATGCTATATTCAAGATCTGTGGTATTGTGAGGTATGCTTACTATCAAATCGCATTGAATGTATCTTCTTCAATTTAAGCTGATTAATCTGTAGACTGATTATGAGAATATCTTACATGGACATGTGAAATAGGTGGATATCTCAAAAAGAGATCTCCGTATCGAGCATAGAGAAGGCTAAGGTGGAATCCATCGAAGCCGTATGCTTGCTTGAGAAGCAGTTTCCCTCGAGCATTATGACAACTCAAGTCCACTTGCTTGTGTACATAGTTGATGAGGTGGCTATAGCAGGTACCGTTCATAGTCGATGGATGTTTTTTCTCGAGCGGTTTATGAAAACTTTAAAGGGATTTGTAAGAAAAAGAGCAAGACCAGAAGCAAGCATGGCAGAGGGATGGCTTGCAGTGCAAGAGTCATTAGTATATATCACAGAGTTTCTTACATCCATGGATCCTGATTTGCCGCAAGCTTGGCATAACAAGGATCATGATCACATCGTTGGCGAGGTTCCCCAAGGAAAAGGGATTGAAAGAAAGATGAGCGAAGAGCAAATGGAGAAATTCAATAAGTTTTGTATCCTCAATAGCCCTGAGATGCAGAAGTGGATTGTGAGATATGAAGTGGCCAAAGCAGAAACAATAAATGCAAGGACGAGATTCAGAGTAGTGTATAGGCGATCACAACCATATCCACGGGATCTGGCTCTTCTCCCTACTCACATGTCACTTGATTGGCTACAACTGGCTCTACGTAAAGCCAAACGTGATGGAGAGACAATAAACGAGCACGAGCGAGAGTTATCATCTGGATATATGGTGCATGTAAGTTTCTTACCTCTTGACATAATTAAGTAATTATTTGTGGCAATATATGCTATAAAATAGATGCATCTTCATTGTTTTAATGATGCTCTTTTACAGTACAAAAAGTACAGTGCATTATGGTCATATGGATAACATTTTCGCGTGAAACGCATCGATTCAAAGAAAGTCACGTATGATTGTGGAGTCATGGCTAACTTCACACAAGATAGCCGAGCAAGTGCTTCGGATACCAATCTTCTCTCCTCACAGTTGGATTATTGTGGAACCATACGCGACATCTATGAAGTTGATTTCATACGATTTAGTATTTTCATTCTTGATGTAAAATGGTTTAGAACTATTTACAACGGTCCCCATGCAACAGTGAGCAAAGATAGTAGCGGTCTCTTTGCAATAGACTCCACCAAACATTGGACCGATGAAAGTGATACTTTTGTTCTTCCCGAGCACTGTGAGCAGGTGCATACTAATGATTTAATTAATCGAAGCTTTCATTTTTAAAGTCCATTGATACATGTACTTGAGCATAATTTCATATATATAATTGACGACATTTGGCACCCATCTTCAATATAGGTGGTTTTTCATCTGGATCGTTCTGATCCAAGATGGTGGTACGTGATCCAAGTTGCACCATGAAGTAAGCAAATTTTTGAAGATCGAGATGTGGATATGGAGATGCCACTACCAATGCCGGATCCAATTGATGAATCTAGTGAAGAAGATGTAGATCACCATATGAGCCAAGAGGAAGATGCGCATAATGACATCACACGGGAGGAAGATGGAGATCACGATATTGAGGAAGAAGACAACGATCATCAAGAATCACCACACTTTACTGAAGAAGATGATCAAATACTTTTAGATGAACGTACGATGCTAGAGTACGATGATGATATAGGAGATCAACTCGGTATAGAGTTGGAGATAGACTTGTTTGGCGCCTTAGACTTGGCTCAAGATGAAACAGTTGATGTAAATGCTCTTAATTGATTTTTCTCATCTCAAACTTCGACATGAATATATGAGCTTCAAAGGCTTGATGTACATGCTCTCATTTTTTAATTCTCTATGAGATCAAACATGTATGAAAATTTAAAAAAAATTATCATTAGAAAAAACTAACTTTTAAGGCCTATATTTAAAAAAAAACCTCTCTGGAAAACGTCGCTATAAAATAGTATATTAGTGTCGCTACATAGATACTTTTGGCAAGCGTCGCTATATAGCGACGCTTTACGGAACCCGCTTTTCATACCGACGATTAACGCTAAACGTCGGTACGTAAACGTCGCAATAGGATCCGTGTGTAGTAGTGAGGTGGTCTTTCATCCCAAGCGTTGTGATCCAAGATGGTGGTATGTGATACAAGTCGCTCCTCAAGGCAATCAAATTTTCAAAGATGGGAATGTGGATACAAAGATTCCCACTGATCCACTTGTTGATGAAGATGGGAATGTGGATACAAAGATGCCCACTGATCCACTTGTTGATGCCGATGCTAGTATGAGAGAAGAGGAAGAGGGCAATATGTAAGAAGAGGAGAAGAAGAGGATGGGCAACACAACATTGTGGATGAAGACGAAGATCAATCACCTGCTAATATTGAAGCTCAGGGTGGAGAGGACGAAGTCTTAACTAGTGTAGACCCAGATGATATAGGTGACTTGGGAATAGAATTAGAGATAGACTTATTTGGCATCATGGACTTGGCTGAAGATGCAGACTTTGATGTAAATAATAGGATCATTTAAATTTTTCCTCTAATGAGGGCTTCCTAACCTTGCACCTTTTCATGTATTGCCACATGTTTTGTATCCATTTCATCATTAATATACTACTATTTTGGTCCAAAACTTGGTACATGTGTGTGTATGTAACCATTTCCATGTGTGCATATATATATGTGTGTGCCTTATTACCCATGTGTATACATGTACCACATATACCATACTAAGTATATGTTAGGAATTGTTGTCAAATAACTCAACTAGCTTACAAATCACGCACACATGCGTGTGTGTGTGTGAGATTAATTTCTAGGAATGCATGTATATTGTTTATGTTTGAGTGTGCTTATGTGCATGTAATATCTCCTAGGACATTTGTGTGTGTGTGTGTGTGTGTTGTGAAGATAGTGGGAGAGAGGGAAGGAGTCTCACTTACGGCTTTCTCACATACACAATGGGGGAATACACACAAAGGTGGAGGCTGAAAACAGTTTTCCTCTTCTTAGTTGTGAAAGCCAAAAGAACTCTAGTACAAAGAAATAGAAGAACCCTATATGTGGGTCTCAAACCAAACTCAGCTAACTAAGGTGGCATACTAACTAAGCCACGAACTAAAGTAGATAAAAATAGCTATCATCCAGCTATTATTCATGGGCGGTGTACCAACCGCATCTGCAGCTAACAAGTCAGTGACATAAATGCACAACGGTTACCTTGGCATATCACGAGTGGAGCTCGATATCTCAACACTCCCCCTCGAGCTCAATCCCAATTCCTGCACACCAAGCAGGTCTCTGAACTTGTGCAGCTTCTCTACGCCCAATGCCTTTGTGAATATGTCAGCTACCTGATCCTCTATGCTGACATAAACTAGATCAATAAGACCTAGTAAAACCTTCTCCTGCACATAGTGATAATGCACCTCAATGTGCTTTGTTCTAGCATGATCGACTAGGTTATTTGCCAAGTGTATACTGCTCATGTTGTCACAATAAATGACAACTGGCCCATCTGTAGACTGATGCATATCATAAAGTAGCTTATGCAACCAAGCTACCTCACATGCAACCATTGCTGCACCCCTGTACTCAGCCTCTGTGCTCGACGAGGCAACTGTAGGTTGTTTCTTGCTGCTCCAAGTGACTGCACACTACAAGGCATAGGCCATTTTCCGACGGAAATACCGACGCTTTTTACATTAAAACTTTTTTTTTTCACGGGCGCAAAGGTCGCTATAAAAGTCGTTAAAATCGTCGGAAAAGGAGCGTCGCTATAAAACGTCACTATATAGCGACGATTAAAACGTCGCTATATAGCGACGATTAAAACGTCGCTATATAGCGACGATAAAAACGTCGCTATATAGCGACTCTGTTAATCGTCGCTATATAGCGACACTGGTAAACGTCGCTATATAGCGACGATTAACAGAAGTAAAAAAAAAGGGTTAGTGGGGCTAAACAAAGCTTCCTTTTGGCCCTGTTTAGCCCCACTAATCCTTTTTTTTTTTTGTAATTACAAAAGAAAGTTTTTTATAACAAAATTTTCCTTGCTTGCAGGGTGATACAAAATTGTTCTTGTGAACGATGAGGAAGAAATGCATATACATATACAACTGTGTTTGTAACAAAATTACCCTGTGAAAGGGCGATACAAAATTGCTCTAACGAGCGGATATACAAAATGCTACTACCACTACTAATCCGAATCCGAATCTGAATCGTCTTGTTGGCCTGTTCCCTCGTCCTCGGCACCTGCGTCTTCTCCCTCGTCCCCGACACCTGCGTCTTCTCCCTCATCCCCGACACCTGCGTCTTCTCCCTCGTCCCCGGCACCTGCGTCCGATCCTTGCCCCTGTTGATCGCTCGTCTCTGATGATGGGACGCTTGAGCTTTGACCCTAAGAGTGAACCATATAAATCGAAAATTAGATTGGAACTTAAATTAAAAAGTGAGATTACAAGTAGGAGTAAACTTATACCGTGCGAGCAGCCACCTCAGCCCAATCGACTGTCGCTCCCATTGCCTCTTGCTCAATGCTCAATGAACCACGGCTTTGTTCCTATCCGAAATGCGCGCCGCATCTCTGCATCCGTAGGAAGACGACCCATCGCAGCTTGCTGTGGATCCAATTTACGAGAGTTAGAGTTAGCTAAAGTGCATGTAATATGTAAGTAAAACAAATAGAACAATACATTAAATGGGAAGAAGTAGACTTACCACGATTGCCTCGAACGCATACCGGCCGCCTGCACCAAAGTGCAAAGTACCTACGACGTCCAGCCGTCTCTTCGCAGCCCTCCTCTGACCCTCGAACATTTCGGGATGGTCCCTATGTTGCTTCTTGAAGTACTTCCAATCACCTTTGTCTGCCCAGCTGGGTTTAGCCAACCCCTTTGTAATGGAAGTACGCATGGTTGATCTGCGATGCTTTAGGACCAAACCCATGCGCTCGAGCATATAATTGTTATTAAACTCCACATTTGGCGGATTAGGATATCTTTGTTTTAACTCATCGATCACCGCCTTCTTCTTTTGGGCATCTTGATACCGCCAATCGATATTTATGCCGCTCTTGAAGCAACGTGATCCCATGTCTAACATAGACACAAACACGAAAACAGAAAACAAAAAACAAACATGAGCATTCTCATAGGCATAGGCATAGGCAAGAGGAAAGAAGAGGGAAAGGAAAGAAGAGGGAAAGGAAAGAGGGAAAGAAGAGAGAAAGATAAGAGGGAAAGAAGATGTAAAGGAAAGAAAAGAATAAGAATGAGGAAATAGAGAATGAGAGAAGGGGGAAATAGAGAAGGGGAAAGAGATGAGGGAAAATAGAGAAGGAGCTTATGCTTAAGCATAGGCATCGGAAATAGAGAAGGAGCTTATGCATAAAATAGAAAATGAGTTTCCGCATGCTTATGCTCATGCGGAAAAAGAGAAGGAGCTTATGCAGAAAAAGAGAAGGAGAGAAGCATAAGCTTCTCTCATTCTCTATTTCCGCATAAGCTCCTTCTCTTTTTCCGCATGAGCTTATGCTTATGCTCATGGGTGAGCATGAGCTTATGCTCATGTTTCCGCATATGCGGAAATAGAGAATGAGAGAAGCATAAGCTTCTCTCATTCTCTATTTCTGCATATGCTCACGCAAAAGAGAAAGAGAAAGAGCTTATGCGGAAAAAGAGAAACAGCTTATGCGGAAACTCATTCTCTATTTCCGCATAAGCTCCTTCTCTTTTTCCGCATGAGCTTATGCTTATGCTCATGGGTGAGCATGAGCTTATGCCCATGTTTTCGCATATGCTCACGCAAAAGAGAAAGAGCAGGAGCTTATGCGGAAAAAGAGAAGGAGCTTATGCGGAAAGAGAGAAGGAGCTTATGCGGAAATAGAGAAGAAGCTCATGCTTATGCTCATGCGGAAAAAGAGAAGGAGCTTATGCGGAAAGAGAGAAGGAGCTTATGCGGAAAAAGAGAATGAGAGAAGCATAAGCTTCTCTCATTCTCTATTTCCGCATAAGCTCATGCGGACACTTACGCATAAGCTCATGCTCATGCATGAGCATAAGCATGAGCTTATGCTTATGCTTATGCTTATGCATAAGCATAAGCATAAGCTCATGCTTATGGTCATGTGGAAAAAGAGAAGGAGCTTATGCGAAAAGAGAGAAGGAAACTTACGCATAAGCTCATGCTCATGCGGAAATAGAGAAGGAGCTTATGCGGAAAGAGAGAAGGAGCTCATGCGGAAAAAGAGAAGGAGCTTATGCGGAAATAGAGAAGGAGCTTATGCGGAAATAAAGAATGAGAGAAGCATAAGCTTCTCTCATTCTCTATTTCCGCATAAGCTTATGCGGAAACTTACGCATAAGCTCATGCTCATGCATGAGCATAAGCATGAGCTTATGCTTATGCTTATGCTTATGCTTATGCATAAGCATAAGCATAAGCATAAGCTCATGCTTATGCTCATGCGAAAATAGAGAAGGAGCTTATGCGGAAAGAGAGAAGGAGCTTATGCGGAAACTTACGCATAAGCTCATGCTCATGCATGAGCATAAGCATGAGCTTATGCTTATGCTTATGCTTAAGCATAAGCATAAGCATAAGCATAAGCTCATGCTTATGCTCATGCGGAAAAAGAGAAGGAGCTTATGCGGAAAGAGAGAGAGAGCTTATGCGGAAAAAGAGAATGAGAGAAGCATAAGCTTCTCTCATTCTCTATTTCCGCATAAGCTCATGCGGAAACTTGCGCATAAGCTCATGCTAGTGCATGAGCAAAAGCATGAGCTTATGCTTATGCGGATGCTTATGCATAAGCATAAGCATAAGCTCATGCTTATGGTCATGCGGAAATAGAGAAGGAGCTTATGCGGAAAGAGAGAAGGAGCTTATGCGGAAACTTACGCATAAGCTCATGCTCATGCATGAGCATAAGCTCATGCGGAAATAGAGAATGAACTTATGCGGAAAGAGAGAAGGAGCTTATGCAGAAAAAGAGAATGAGAGAAGCATAAGCTTCTCTCATTCTCTATTTCCGCATAAGCTCATGCGGAAACTTGCGCATAAGCTCATGCTCATGCATGAGCATAAGCATAAGCATAAGCATAAGCTCATGCTTATGCTCATGCGGAAAAAGAGAAGGAGCTTATGCGGAAAGAGAGGAGCTTATGCGGAAAAAGAGAATGACAGAAGCATAAGCTTCTCTCATTCTCTATTTCCGCATAAGCTCATGCGGAAACTTGCGCATAAGCTCATGCTCATGCATGAGTATAAGCATGAGCTTATGCTTATGCTTATGCATAAGCATAAGCATAAGCATAAGCTCATGCTTATACTCATGCATGAGCATGAGCTTATGCGCAAGTTTCCGCATGAGCTTATGCGGAAATAGAGAATGAGAGAAGCTTATGCTTCTGTCATTCTCTTTTTCCGCATAAGCTCCTCTCTTTCCGCATAAGCTCCTTCTCTTTTTCCGCATGCTTATGCTCATGCGGAAATAGAGAAGGAGCTTATGCGGAAAGAGAGAAGGAGCTTATGCGGAAAGAGAGAATGAGCTTATGCAGAAAAAGAGAATGAGAGAAGCTTAAGCTTCTCTCATTCTCTTTTTCCGCATAAGCTCATGCGGAAACTTACGCATAAGCTCATGCTCATGCGGAAATAGAGAAGGAGCTTATGCGGAAAGAGAGAAGGAGCTTATGCGGAAAAAGAGAATGAGAGAAGCATAAGCTTCTCTCATTCTCTATTTCCGCATAAGCTCATGCGGAAACTTGCGCATAAGCTCATGCTCATGCATGAGCATAAGCATAAGCTCATGCGGAAAAAGAGAAGGAGCTTATGCGGAAAGAGAGAAGGAGCTTATGCGGAAAAAGAGAATGAGAGAAGCATAAGCTTCTCTCATTCTCTATTTCCGCATAAGCTCATGCGGAAACTTGCGCATAAGCTCATGCTCATGCATGAGCATAAGCATGAGCTTATGCTTATGCATAAGCATAAGCATAAGCTCATGCTTATGCTCATGCGGAAATAGAGAAGGAACTTATGCGGAAAGAGAGAAGGAGCTTATGCGGAAAGAGAGAATGAGCTTATGCGGAAAAAGAGAATGAGAGAAGCTTAAGCTTCTCTCATTCTCTTTTTCCGCATAAGCTCATGCGGAAACTTACGCATAAGCTCATGCTCATGCATGAGCATAAGCATGAGCTTATGCTTATGCTTATGCTTATGCTTAAGCATAAGCATAAGCATAAGCATAAGCTCATGCTTATGCTCATGCGGAAAGAGAGAATGAGCTTATGCGGAAAGAGAGAAGGAGCTTATGCGGAAAAAGAGAATGAGAGAAGCATAAGCTTCTCTCATTCTCTATTTCCGCATAAGCTCATGCGGAAACTTGCGCATAAGCTCATGCTCATGCATGAGCATAAGCATGAGCTCATGCTTATGCTTATGCTTATGCATAAGCATAAGCATAAGCTCATGCTTATGCTCATGCGGAAATAGAGAAGGAGCTTATGCGGAAAGAGAGAAGGAGCTTATGCGGAAAGAGAGAAGGAGCTTATGCGGAAAAAGAGAATGAGAGAAGCTTAAGCTTCTCTCATTCTCTTTTTCCGCATAAGCTCATGCGGAAACTTACGCATAAGCTCATGCTTATGCTCATGCGGAAATAGAGAAGGAGCTTATGCGGAAAGAGAGAAGGAGCTTATGCGGAAACTTACGCATAAGCTCATGCTCATGCATGAGCATAAGCATGAGCTTATGCTTATGCTTATGCTTATGCATAAGCATAAGCATAAGCTCATGCTTATGGTCATGCGGAAATAGAGAATGAGCTTATGCTCATGCGGAAAAAGAGAAGGAGCTTATGCGGAAAGAGAGAAGGAGCTTATGCGGAAAAAGAGAATGAGAGAAGCATAAGCTTCTCTCATTCTCTATTTCCGCATAAGCTTATGCGGAAACTTGCACATAAGCTCATGCTCATGCATGAGCATAAGCATGAGCTTATGCTTATGCTTATGCTTAAGCATAAGCATAAGCATAAGCTCATGCTTATGCTCATGCGGAAATAGAGAAGGAGCTTATGCGGAAAGAGAGAAGGAGCTTATGCGGAAAAAGAGAATGAGAGAAGCTTATGCGGAAAAATCAAAATAGAGAATAAGGGGGAAAGGAAAGAGAGAAGGAAAAAGAGAGAGGGGGAAAGAGAGAAGGGGGAATGAGAGAATAAGAGAAGAGGGAAAAAAGAGAAGGGGGAAAAATGAGATAAAGAGAAGGGGGAAGAGAGGGTTCCTACGCCCATCACTGCAGCTAGCGCTTAAGGCGCTAGCTGCAGGCCAATGCAAATAACAAAAAGCTTAAATGGAAAGAAGAGGAAGCACTTACCTGTAAAAGTATTTCCCGCTCGGTGTAGTGGACTGGCCCCACAAAAGAGAGAGTATGTCCCGCTCGGTGTAGTGGACTGGCCCTACAAAAGAGAGAAAACAACCCATTTTTTCAAATAAGATGTTAGTGGAAAGAGGAGATCACAAAAGCAACTTCTTGAAAGGAGACAAGGAAAGAGAAGATTGAGGAGACAAGGAAAGGAGGAGATTGAGGAGAAGAGAAGGAAGAGAAGGAAGAGAAATACAAGAAGAAGAGGTGAGTTTCTTTCTTTCTTTCTTGAAATTTCGTTTTTTGTTTCAATCCTTTCTAATCAAGCATGAAAACTAGTTTAAAACTTTAGCAATACAAGTACAAACACTCACAAAACCAAAGCTAACAAACAAACAACCTACATTGTTGAAAGAAACTCACCTCTTGAAGAACTTTCTTTCTGGAAACCAAAGAGGGAAAAGGAGAGAGAGGGTGTACAAGAGGCAGGAGAAGGGTGAGGAGTGGGAAATAGAGTAGGAGGTTGCTTGGAATAGATGGGAGGTCAGTGAAAATAGGTGGGAGGAGATTTTGGGGAGCTTACTTGAGAGATTAGGAATGGTTTGAGCAAAACGCCGCGTGTTTCGGCGTTTCGGGTTTTAACCCACAGCGTCGCTATATAGCGACGCTTTTTCGTCGCTATATAGCGACGTTTTAAATTAAAAACGTCGCTATATAGCGACGCTTTAAATTAAAAACGTCGCTATATAGCAACGAAACAGAGCGTCGCTATATAGCGACTCTTACTGTTTATTATTTTGTGTGGCCTCTTGTGAAGCTCAAACATGCTATGCCTATAATTGTCAATATCTCCTCTTACTACATAGCCTTACTATATAGGATTTTTTGTTTCAATCCTTACTATATAGCGACGTCATTCTTTTTATATAGCCTCAAGAGAAGCTCAAATTAAACATGCTATGCTCATAATTGCGTACATCTCCTCTTCATGCTTATGTTTTGGTTTTATAAGTGTAGATGGAAGGGACGAGTGGAAGCTCATCCGATGATGCGCCAACGCCCGGGAGCACGAAGTGGCTTACGGAGAGGTTATATTGTCATTGCACTCATTGCAAGCGAGAAGTACGACATCAACATCATATTATCATGCGCCACTTGCGGATGTATGGGGAGGAGCCGGAACCAGTACCCCCCGTTGGTGTTGCACATGTTGATGGATCATCGGTAAGTCAAAGCTATTTAAGTTTGCAATCTTATTGTATACCCGGAATTAGAAGATCTTCTATTTACACGAATGACCTTATGACAGGATGACGAGGGTGACGAGGGTACACATATACCTTCTCACTTTCAACAAGACTATAGTCTCCCGGATGACGACGAGGGTATGGTCGACATGATGGATTCCATTTTTAGGGGCACTACATCCCACGTACACGTGATGTCAGAGTCTGAGGTGAAAATGCGAGAGTTGCAATCAACACAATTGTACGAGGGTGCCAGGATGTCTAAACTACGTGCTTGTCTCTCAATCTTGAATCTACAAGTACAGTATGGGTGGTCGGATACAAGTGTCTCGGCCTTAATGAGGTTAGCCCTTGCATTAATTTGATTGACTCATTATTTGGATATTGTTTGTTTTGAGAATCATCATTTGGATAGTGTCTTTGTCATAGGTTGCTCCAAAAGATGTTGCCTGCACCAAATACCATGCCCGCATCAAGAGATGAAGCAAAAAAGATGCTAACAATGGTGGGTATGGATTATGATACCATCCATGCTTGCCGTAATGATTGTATTCTCTTTCGTCGTGAGCATGGAGATTTGGCTAGTTGTCCAAAGTGTGGGGAACAACGATATAGAGATGACTTGCAGGGTGAGAGGATACCGGTAAAGGTCTTAAGACACTTTCCCATCATTGCAAGAATACAACACATGTTTTGATGCAAATCCATAGCGGAGTTGATGACATGGCATGCATCTCATCGGTCCACTGATCACAGATTGAGGATTCCCGCAGATTGTGCAGCTTGGAAGCACATAGATAATCAGTGGCCGGACTTTGCGAGAGAGCCACGCAACTTACATCTTGGGCTAGCCATGGACGGCGTGAATCCTTTCGGGTTACGCTCGACATCTTGGTCGACATGGCCCATAGTCGTGGTGAATTACAATATCCCACCATGGCTAACAATAAAAAAGGGACACCTCATGCTTGCACTACTTGTGCCAGGGAAGTACAAGGCAAAAAACATGGACGTGTACATGGCACCTTTGATAGAGGAGTTATAGATATTATGGAGAGGAGTGCAATTCTTTGATATTTCCAGAGCTCCTAGGCATACCAATGATATTTTGGTCAGGGGTATCTTGATGTGGACCATGCATGACTACCCAGGATATGGAGAGTGCGCAGGTACGTGGTTATGTCTTTACATGTACAATGAGGGATTATGCTTTTTTTACTCTCTTTTGCACGCATGTCTTGTACTAACATATTCATGCACGCGTGCAGGACTTGTTACAAGTGGGTACCATGCTTGTCCTGTTTGTGGACCCGCTCTGAAATCGCTTGCACGCTACTCCAAACACATGAGGAAAAATGTTTATGAAGGTCATGCTCGATACCTTCTGCTCGACCATCTCGCACGTGGAGGTCAGCTTGATCCACCACCATCATATTTGAAAGCAAGTGATTGGATTCAAGCTTAGAGGGAGAATGGAGAGGAACCTCCTCCTGGTATGAAGAGGCTATCGATCTTTCACGAGCTTCCTTATTGGGGTCAGTTACAAATCAATCATCTCTTGGATCCCATGCATATCTTTAAGAATGTGGGGGCTACCATTTGGGCACACTTGGTTGGTTCCAAGGACTCGAGAGGAGTGCGAGAAGACTTGCGTGCCATGAATAGGATGTCTCGTTTGTGGCCCCAAGTGCATGCTTCAGGAAAAGTTGTCCTCCCGAAAGCAACGTGGATCCTCTCTACGAGGGAGGAGGCAGCGATCAAGGCAGACATTGCCTCTTTTCAAACACCGACAGGGTACATGCGTTGCTTGAAAGGAGCATTTTCAAAGGACAATAAGCTTAGTGGCCTCAAGTCCCATGATTGGCACAAGGTCTTACAAGTATTCTAGGTAGAATTAGTGTACCGATAATAGTGATGCATTAGCGTAATTATTATTATGTTATATTGTTGACATGATTTCATTGTTGCTTTGATAGTTCATCCTTCCAATTACAATAAAAGGGTGCTTACAAGAAGATGTTAGAAATGCTATATTCAAGATCTGTGGTATTGTGAGGTATGCTTACTATCAATTCGCATTATGTATTTTCTTCATGGACATGTGAAATAGGTGGATATCTCAAATATCTTACATATGCATGGACATGTGAAATAGGTGGATATCTCAAAAAGAGATCTCTATATCGAGCATCGAAAAGGCTAGGGTGGAACCCATCAAAGCCGTATGCTTGCTTGAGAAGCACTTTCCCTCAAGCATTATGACAACTCAAGTCCACTTGCTTGTGCACATAGTTGATGAGGTGGCTATAGCAGGTACCGTTCATAATCGATGGATGTTTTTTCTCGAGCGGTTTATGAAAACTTTAAAGGGGTTTGTAAGACAAAGAGCAAGACCAGAAGCAAGCATGGCAGAGGGATTGCTTGTGCAAGAGTAATTAGTATATATCACAGAGTTTCTTGCATCCACGGATCCTGATATGCCGCAAGCTTGGCACAACAAGGATGATGATCGCATCATTGGCGAGGTCCCCCAAGGAAAAGGGATTGAAAGAAAGATGAGCGAAGAGCAAATGGAGAAATTCAATAAGTTTTGTATCCTCAATAGCCCTGAGATGCAGAAGTGGATTGAGAGATATGAAGTGGCCAAAGCAGAAAGAATAAATGCAAGGACGAGATTCAGAGTAATGTACAGGCGATCACAACCATATCCACGAGATCTGGCTCTTCTCCCTACTCACATGTCACTTGATTGGCTACAACTAGCTATACGTAAAGCCGAACGTGATGATGGAGAGACAATAAACGAGTGCGAGCGGGAGTTATCATCTGGATGTATGGTGCATGTAAGTTTCTTATCTCTTGACGTAATTAAGTAATTATTTGTGGCAATATATGCTATAAAATAGGTGCATCTTCATTGTTTTAATGATGCTCTTTTACAGTACAAAAAGTACAGTGCATTATGGTCATATGGACGACATTTTCGCGTGGAACGCATCGATTCAAAGAGAGTCACGTATGATTGTGGAGTCATGGCTAACTTCACACAAGATAGCCGAGCAAGTGCTTCGGATACCAATCTTCTCTCCTCACAGTTGGCTTATTGTGGAACCATACGCGACATCTATGAAATTGATTTCAGACAATTTACTATTTTCATTCTTGATGTAAAATGGTTTAGAACTACTTACAACGGTCCCCATGCGACTGTGAGAAAAGATAGTAGCGGTCTCTTTGCAATAGACTCCACCAAACATTGGACCGATGAAAGTGATACTTTTGTTCTTCCCGAGCACTGTGAGCAGGTGCATACTAATGATTTAATTAGTCGAAGCTTTCGTCTTTTAAGTCCATTGATATATATATAATTGACGACATTTGGCACGTGATTTTTCATCTTCAATATAGGTGGTTTTTCATCCGGATCGTTCTGATCCAAGATGGTGGTACGTGATCCAAGTTGCACCACGAAGTAAGCAGATTTTTGAAGATCGAGATGTGGATATGGAGATGCCACTACCAATGCCAGATCCAATTGATGAATCTAGCGAAGAAGATGTAGATCACCATATGAGGCAAGAGGAAGATGCGCATAATGACATCGCACGGGAGGAGGATGGAGATCACGATATTGACGAGGAAGACAACAATCGTCAAGATCAATCACCACACTTAAGCTTAATTGAAGAAGATGATCAAATACTTTTAGGTGAACGTACGATGCTAGAGTACGATGATGATATAGGAGATCAACTCGGTATAGAGTTGGAGATAGACTTGCTTGGCACCTTAGACTTGGCTCAAGATGAAACAGTTGATGTAAATGCTCTTATTTAATTTGATTTTTCTCATCTCAAACTTGGACATGAATATATGAGCTTCAAAGGCTTGATGTACATGCTCTCATTTTTTAATTCTCTATGAGCTCAAACATGTATGAAAATTTAAAAAATTTTGTCATTGGAAGAAAATAAATATTAAGGCTTTAAAAAAAAAAAAAACCTCTCTATAAAACGTCGCTATAATATATTGTCTCAGTGTCGCTATATAGCGACCTTTAAAAGTCGCTATATAGCGACCTTTAAAAGTCGCTATATAAGGACTTTTACTAACGTCGCTATATAGCGACCTTTAAAAGTCGCTATATAGCGACTTTTACTAACGTCGCTATATAGCGACACTTAGCAAAAGTCGCTATATAGCGACGATTTACGACACCCGATTTTTATACCGACGATTAACGCTAAGCGGGTGCTAATCGTCGGTACGTAAACGTCGCAATAGGATGCGTGTGTAGTAGTGGCAGCACTCCCAAAAGAGAACACATATCCACTGGTAGATCGTCTATCAGAAATACTACCAGCCCAATTAGCATCAGTGTATCCATCCAACTGTATCTGAACCCCAGCCTCATAAGATAGTCCATGTTGCAATATGGACTTCACATACCTGAGTATGCGTCTAGCCGCATCCAAATGTGGTTTCCTTGGAGCCTGCATAAACTGCCTTACCAATCCAACAGCATAGCTCAAATCTGGCCTGGTAATATTCATATAAATCAAACTTCCTACTATGCGTCTGTACATAGTAGGGTCTTCCAGAAGCTCACCTGCATTTGCGCTCAGCTTCAAATTCTGCTCCAAAGGAACTGAAATAGGCTTACAGCCTGTCATACCATATCTAGATAGCATGTCCAATCCATCTTTCCTCTGCAAGAGCTATATCCCACTTGGTGATCTAATCACCTCAATGCCCAAGAAATAACGCAGCTCTCCCAAATCCTTCATCTCAAACTTCTGCTTCAATAGCATTTTCACATGAAGGATATCTTCATCACTATCACTTGTGATGATCAAATCATCAACATAAATGACAAGCAGCATAATACCTTTCTCTGTTTTTCTCACATAAAGTGAGAAATCTGCCTTGGAAATCTGAAAGCCAATAGTGACAAGATACTGTCCTATCTTGTCAAACCATGCTCTAGGTGCTTGCTTCAAGCCATATAAGGCTTTCTTCAACCTGCAAACAAACTTAGGATGAACAACATGAACATAACCTGGTGGCTGCTCCATAAAGACCTCTTCTTGCAAATCACCATGCAAGAAGGCATTCTTTACATCCATCTGATGTAAAGACCATCCCTTTGATGCAGCCATAGCAATGACTGCTCTTACGGTCGCCATCCTTGCAACCGGACTGAATGTTTCTTCGTAATCAATGCCATATAGACGTCTGTGCATACCCCTTGACAACTAATCTTGCCTTGTATCTGTTCACAGAACCATTTGCATTGTGCTTCACCTTATAAACCCACTTACAGCCAATTGCATTATTGTCTTTAGGCAAAGGCACCAATTCCCATGTAGCATTTGCTTCCAAGGCATCCATGGCTTTCTCCCATTTTTCTTTTCCCATGGCTTGCTCAAAGGAAGTGGGTTCTGGTTCCTGTATCACTTTGACCATATAGGCATAGTGAATGGCTGTAAATCCATCATATTTCAGCCTATCCATAGGACATCTAGCTCTGGTAGACCTGCACAAAATAGGCTCACTTCCAGGTGCTCTCAAAACATCCCTGGTCTTCAGGTGTGACAATAGAAGGAATACCCAACTCATCATCAATGCTCTGTTCTGAGCCACCGGATTCACCATCCACATAAGAGTGACTTGCATTCACATTAAACATGGGCTGATCTACCTTCTCTTTTCCTTTTCATGATACCTGCATACCACTATCTGCATTGCTTTCTCGGGGGGGTCACTCATTATATGTAACCCTATCACGTGAGTTCAACAGAAGGATATTTTTTATTTCTAAAATTTACAGAAATAAATATACATAAGGGACTATTTAAAATAGTTTTGGAAAAAATTTACAGATCTGTATAGAAAAGGGGTACATTTTATTAATGAAAAAATTTACGGATAAGGGATTTTAAATATAGGCCTTGAACGCACGTGATATAGAGGGTTTATACATAGTGACCCCCCTGAGATTGCTTTGAGGAGATTCTCCTGACCTCAATCTGCCTGTCCATGGCGAAGTATGTGAACCACTGCTAGAGGACACTGCAGGTCCACTAATATTTTGTGATTGCTGCTGTGAAATCTGTGTAGCATTACCATTTTGTGCATCTACATCAATCATCACATTTACTGGTTTATACCAGCTGCTCATCTCATCAAAAACAACATCTCTGCTCACTATAAACTTACGAGTAGAAGGGTTATAGCATCTATACACTTTCTGCTGTAGAGAATAACCAATAAAGATGCACTTCTCAGCTTTTGGATCTAACTTGGACCTCAATGCATCTGGCACATGAACATAGGCAATGCAACAAAAAATTTTCAAATGAGAAATATCTGGTTTCCTACCAGTATACATCTCCTCTGGCATCATGCCATGTATTGCTACAGTGGGAGTCCTGTTCATTATGTAAATTGTTGTAGCAAGTGCTTCAGCCCAATAATAATCTGAAAGGTCTTTTTCATTTAGCATGGCCCGAGATACCTCTCCAATATGCCTGTTTTTCCTTTCTGCAAGTCCATTTTGCTGTGGGGTATGACTGCATGAATATTGCTGCTTTATGCCATGCTCCTGCAGGAACCTTGCAAACTCATTTGAGAGGTACTCTCCCCCTCCATCTGACCTTAGGCATTTTATTTGCAGGCCTCTTTCTTTTTCAACCATAGCTTTAAAAGCTTTGAAATGCCCAAACACTTCACTTTTCTTTTTCATAAAATACACCCAAACTTTTTTGCTGTAGTCATCAATAAAAGTGACAAAATAATGACAGCCTCCAATAGATGCAGCTTTAGTAGTCCACACATCAAAGTGGATTAATTCCAATGGCTTCTTACTCTCTTGAACATGCCTAGGAAATGGTTTCCTTGCCTATTTTCCAAATTGACAGGCTTCACATACCTTATGCATTTCTGCAACCTTGAATTTAGGCAATTCTACAACAATATTTTGGGCGTGCATTGATTTAAGTCGTTGTACATTAACATGACCAATGCGTTTATGCCAGATATCAATATCTGCAACTACACCGGTCCCATGTGCAAACATTGCTGCACTCAATTCAGGCATGTCTGCATCCAACGTAAACATCACTACTACACACGCATCCTATTGCGATGTTTACGTACCGACGATTAGCGCCCGCTTAGCGTTAATCGTCGGTATAAAAATCGGGTGTCGTAAATCGTCGCTATATAGCGACTTTTGCTAAACGTCGCTATATAGCGACGTTAGTAAAAGTCGCTATATAGCGACTTTTAAAGGTCGCTATATAGCGACACTGAGACAATATATTATAGCGACGTTTTACAGAGAGGTTTTTTTTTTTTTTTTTGCCTTAAAATTTATTTTCTTCCAATGACAAAATTTTTTAAATTTTCATACATGTTTGAGCTCATAGAGAATTAAAAAATGAGAGCATGTACATCAAGCCTTTGAAGCTCATATATTCATGTCCAAGTTTGAGATGAGAAAAATCAAATTAAATAAGAGCATTTACATCAACTGTTTCATCTTGAGCCAAGTCTAAGGCGCCAAGCAAGTCTATCTCCAACTCTATACCGAGTTGATCTCCTACATCATCATCGTACTCTAGTATCGTACGTTCACCTAAAAGTATTTGATCATCTTCTTCAATTAAGCTTAAGTGTGGTGATTGATCTTGATGATTGTTGTCTTCCTCGTCAATATCGTGATCTCCATCCTCCTCCCGTGCGATGTCATTATGCGCATCTTCCTCTTGCCTCATATGGTGATCTACATCTTCTTCGCTAGATTCATTAATTGGATCCAGCATTGGTAGTGGTATCTCCATATCCACATCTCGATCTTCAAAAATCTGCTTACTTTGTGGTGCAACTTGGATCACGTACTACCATCTTGGATCAGAACGATCCGGATGAAGTTTGAAGCAAATGCTCTAGTAACTAAGACGTGCTGATGAATTACTTCGTGCTGTGATGAAGTAATTCGTGGTGAATTACTTCGTGCTGATGAAGTTTGAAGCAAATGCTCTAGTAACTAAGACGTGGTGATGAAAAGCCCACTCAGCATTTGAGCTAGTAGGGTTTAGTCGTGCTAGTAGGGATTGCTTCTACGTGGCGCAAACCAAATCAGTTGGAGACCAAATCTTGCGTGGATGTACGTCTAGGGTAGCCTAAGAGGCGTGTGAAGTTTCGTCCCCAACAGGGTTTAGGATTTAGGGTCCAGGGTTTAGGGTTTAGGGTTTAGGGTTTAGTCGTGCTAGTAGGGATTGCTTCTACGTGGCGCAAACCAAATCAGTTCGAGACCAAATCTTGCGTGGAAGTACGTCTAGGGTAGCCTAAGAGGCGTGTGAAGTTTCGTCCCCAACAGGGTTTAGGATTTAGGGTCCAGGGTTTAGGGTTTAGGGTTTAGGGTTTAGTCGTGCTAGTAGGGATTCCTTCTACGTGGCGCAAACCAAATCAGTTGGAGACCAAATCTTGCGTGGATGTACGTCTAGGGTAGTTTAAAAGGCGTGTGAAGTTTCGTCCCCAACAGGGTTTAGGATTTAGGGTCCAGGGTTTAGGGTTTAGGGTTTAGGGTTTAGTCGTGCTAGTAGGGATTGCTTCTACGTGGCGCAAACCAAATCAGTTGGAGACCAAATCTTGCGTGGATGTACGTCTAGGGTAGCCTAAGAGGCGTGTGAAGTTTCGTCCCCAACAGGGTTTAGGATTTAGGGTCCAGGGTTTAGGGTTTAGGGTTTAGGGTTTAGTCGTGCTAGTAGGGATTGCTTCTACGTGGCGCAAACCAAATCAGTTCGAGACCAAATCTTGCGTTGATGTACGTCTAGGGTAGCCTAAGAGGCGTGTGAAGTTTCATCCCCAACAGGGTTTAGGATTTAGGGTCCAGGGTTTAGGGTTTAGGGTTTAGGGTTTAGTCGTGCTAGTAGGGATTCCTTCTACGTGGCGCAAACCAAATCAGTTGGAGACCAAATCTTGCGTGGATGTACGTCTAGGGTAGCCTAAGAGGCGTGTGAAGTTTCGTCCCCAACAGGGTTTAGGATTTAGGGTCCAGGGTTTAGGGTTTAGGGTTTAGGGTTTAGTCGTGCTAGTAGGGATTGCTTCTACGTGGCGCAAACCAAATCAGTTGGAGACCAAATCTTGCGTGGATGTACGTCTAGGGTAGCCTAAGAGGCGTGTGAAGTTTCGTCCCCAACAGGGTTTAGGATTTAGGGTCCAGGGTTTAGGGTTTAGGGTTTAGGGTTTAGGGTTTAGTCGTGCTAGTAGGGATTGCTTCTACGTGGCGCAAACCAAATTAGTTGGAGACCAAATCTTGCGTGGATGTACGTCTAGGGTAGCCTAAGAGGCGTGTGAAGTTTCATCCCCAACAGGGTTTAGGATTTAGGGTCCAGGGTTTAGGGTTTAGGGTTTAGGGTTTAGTCGTGCTAGTAGGGATTCCTTCTACGTGGCGCAAACCAAATCAGTTGGAGACCAAATCTTGCGTGGATGTACGTCTAGGGTAGCCTAAGAGGCGTGTGAAGTTTCGTCCCCAACAGGGTTTAGGATTTAGGATCCAGGGTTTAGGGTTTAGGGTTTAGTCGTGCTAGTAGGGATTGCTTCTACGTGGCGCAAACCAAATAAGTTGGAGACCAAATCTTGCGTGGATGTACGTCTAGGGTAGCCTAAGAGGCGTGTGAAGTTTTGTCCCCAACAGGGTTTAGGATTTAGGGTCCAGGGTTTAGGGTTTAGGGTTTAGTCGTGCTAGTAGGGATTGCTTCTACGTGGCGCAAACTAAATCAGTTGGAGACCAAATCTTGCGTGGATGTACGTCTAGGGTAGCCTAAGAGGCGTGTGAAGTTTCGTCCACGCCTCTTAGGCTACCCTAGACGTACATCCACGCAAGATTTGGTCTCCAACTGATTTGGTTTGCGCCACGTAGAAGCAATCCCTACTAGCACGACTAAACCCTACTAGCTCAAATGCTGAGTGGGCTTTTCATCACCACGTCTTAGTTACTAGAGCATTTGCTTCAAACTTCATCAGCACGAAGTAATTCACCACGATCCGGTGGGATATTGTAATTCACCACGACTATGGGCCATGTCGACCAAGATGTCGAGCGTAACCCGAAAGGATTCACGCCGTCCATGGCTAGCCCAAGATGTAAGTTGCGTGGCTCTCTCGCAAAGTCTGGCAGGCAACATCTTTTGGAGCAACCTATGACAAAGACACTATCCAAATGATGATTCTCAAAACAAACAATATCCAAATAATGAGTCAATCAAATTAATGCAAGGGCTAACTCATTAAGGCCGAGACACTTGTATCCGACCACCCATACTGTACTTGTAGATTCAAGATTGAGAGACAAGCACGTAGTTTAGACATCCTGGCACCCTCGTACAATTGTGTTGATTGCAACTCTCGCATTTTCACCTCAGACTCTGACATCACGTGTACGTGGGATGTAGTGCCCCTAAAAATGGAATCCATCATGTCGACCATACCCTCGTCGTCATCCGGGAGACTATAGTCTTGTTGAAAGTGAGAAGGTATATGTGTACCCTCGTCACCCTCGTCATCCTGTCATAAGCTCATTCGTGTAAATAGAAGATCTTCTAATTCCGGGTATACAATAAGATTGCGAACTTAAATAGCTTTGACTTACCGATGATCCATCAACATGTGCAACACCAACGGGGGGTACTGGTTCCGGCTCCTCCCCATACATCCGCAAGTGGCGCATGATAATACGACGTTGATGTCGTACTTCTCGCTTGCAATGAGTGCAATGACAATATAACCTCTCCGTAAGCCACTTCGTGCTCCCGGGCGTTGGCGCATCATCGGATGAGCTTCCACTCGTCCCCTCCATCTACACTTATAAAACCAAAACATAAGCATGAAGAGGAGATAGAGAATAAGAGGGAAAGGAGGAAATAGAGAATAAGAGGGAAAGGAAAGAGGGAAAGGAAAGAGAGAAGAAGGAAAGAGAGAAGGGGGAAGGAGAGAATAAGAGAAGGGGGAAAAAAGAGACATATGCTCATGCTTATGCATGAGCATATGTCTACTTCGCTAATGCTCATGCATAAGCATAAGCATGAGCATATGTCTCATTTTCTTATGCTCATGCTTATGCTTAAGCATAAGCATAAGCATAAGCTCATGCTTATGCTTATGCATGAGCATAAGAGAAGAGGGAAATAGAGAATAAGAGGGAAAGGAAAGAGAGAAGGGGGAAAGAGAGAATAAGAGAAGGGGGAAAAAAGAGACATATGCTCATGCTTATGCATGAGCATATGTCTACTTCGCTTATGATCATGCATAAGCATAAGCATGAGCATATGTCTCATTTTCTTGTGCTCATGCTTATGCTTAAGCATAAGCATAAGCATAAGCTCATGCTTACGCTTATGCATGAGAGAAGGGGGAAAGAGAGAATAAGAGAAGGGGGAAAAAAGAGACATATGCTCATGCATAAGCATAAGCATGAGCATATGTCTCATTTTCTTATGCTCATGCTTATGCTTATGCATGAGCATAAGAGAAGGGGGAAATAGAGAATGAGAGGGAAAGGAAAGAGAGAATAAGAGAAGGGGGGAAAAAGAGACATATGCTCATGCTTATGCATGAGCATATGTCTACTTCTCTTATGCTCATGCATAAGCATAAGCATGAGCATATGTCTCATGCATAAGCATAAGCAAGAGAAGGGGGAAAGAGAGAAGAAGAGGGAAAAGAAAGAGGGAAAAAGAGGGAAAGAAAGACAGAAGAAGAGGAAAAGGAAAGAGGGAAAAAGAGGAGGAAATAGATTGAAGGAGGGAAGAAGGAAAGAGATTGAGGGGAAGAGAGAGTTCCTACGCCCATCACTGCAGCGCGCTAGCTGCAGGCCAATGTAAATAACAAAAATAATAAATGGAAAAAAGAGGGAGCACTTACCTGAAATAGTACATCTCGCTCGGTGTTGTGGACTGGCCCTACAAAAGAGAAGAAACAACCAATTTCTCAAATAAGATGTTGGAGGAAGGAGGAGATTACAAAAGTAACTTCTTGAAAGGAGGAGATTGAGGAGACAAGGAAAGGAGGAGATTGAGGAGACAAGGAGAAAGAGAAGGAAGAGAAATACAGAAAAAAGAGGTGAGTCTTCTTTCTTTCTTGAAATCTCATTTTTTTTTTCAATCCTTTGAAAACAAGCATGAAAACTAGTTTACAGGTTTAGCAATACAAGGAGAAGCACTCACAAAACTAAAGCTAACAAACAAACGACCTACATTGTTGAAACAAACTCACCTCTTGAAGAACTTCCTTTCAAGAAACCAAAGAGGGAAAAGGGTAGAGAGGGAGTACAAGAGCTAGGAGAAGGGTGAGGAGTGGAGAATAGAGTGGGAGGTTGTCGGAAATAGGTGGGAGGTCATCGAAAATAGGTGGGAGGAGAGATTGGCTTGCTTACTTGAGAGATTAGAGAAGAGGATAAAGAAAGCGTCGTGCGACGGGAGTCTCAGGTTTTAACCCACAGCATCGCTATATAGCGACGCTTATCCATCGCTATATAGCGACGTTTTTAATTAAAAACATCGCTATATAGCGACGGAACAGAGGAAAAAGGTCGCTATATAGCAACGCTTGCAGTCACTTTTTTGTTGTACTTGTAGCATGAAAAAAAGCTCATAGATGCTATTTTATAACTGTTAATATCTCTTCTTCATGCTTATGTTGTGATTTTATAAGTGTAGATGGAAGGGACGAGTGGAAGCTCGTCTGATGATGTGCCAACGCCCATGAGCACGAAGTGGCTTACGGAGAGGTTATATTATCATTGCACTCATTGCAAGCGAGAAGTACGACATCAACGTCGTATTATCATGCGCCACTTGAGGATGTATGTGGAGGAGCCAGAACCAGTATCCACCGTTGGTGTTGCACGTGTTGATGGACCATCGGTAAGTCAAAGCTATTTAAGTTCGCAGTCTTATTGTATACCAGGAAATACAAGATCTGATATTTACACGAAATCTGAAAACAGGATGAGGAGGGTGACGAGGGTACGCATATACCTTCTCACTTTCAGCAAGACTATAGTCTCCCGAATGATGATGAGGGTATGGTCGACATGATGACGAGGGTATGGTCGACATGAGTTCCGAGTAAGGTGGTAGTTGTTAGAGTATTGCCCATGTATGTGGGTTTTACAAATTGCATTAGATCTTGGAAAATCTTATGCCACATTGGCATGGATTTTGTGCATGCTCATTGTAAGCTCCATCAACTTTACCAAACATGGACATGAACAAAAAAAGTAAACAACTTTATAGAAAATTGTTTACAATAAGAAGACAAAGTATGCATCTTTGTGGAAAGCATGGACATATCAAGATTTCTATGTAGTTATTTGTCTAGAGGCCTCTTGTTGTGTGTAGAGTTGCCTAAAGAATCAAATGTATTATTTCTTAGCTAAACAAAGCATTTGGAACAAGGAACAATAAAATTCATGTTCAATTGCTTTTCACAAGTGAAACTTGTTGCATAAAGAATCAAATTTATTGTTTCTTAGCTAAACAAGATGTCTAGGATTGGGATGAAATAGACTCTCATGACCAATTCATGCATTTGGTTTGCATGGGGGGAATTTGTTTTAAAAGGCTAGTCAAGTCACTCTTTCATTATGAAATCCAAATTCTAATAAGATGCTAGACAAGTAGCTTCCTAAATTTACTTGTCTAAGCTAGTTGCTTCGTCACGCAATCAATTTTGAAAGAGAGGATCAATACAAAGTAAGGATTCAATCAAGTGAAAAGAAGCCATGTAACCTACAAGGACGATCCTAAAACATCATTAATAATTTCATAGTCCAAGCTTGCATTGCATTAAATGTTTCTTCTCATGATTACTATGGAAACCCTTGGGTGTGCCTCCAAACTAGTATTGGCATACATATATGTACATATGAATGTATGAAAGGAAACATATGTAAAACGGATACTGTAGCATAAGTCAACTAATGGAACATCTTGTGAAAGATATCATAGTTTATGAGAAGGGTGTACGATTCAAAGAGTTTGTTCAAAACCTAATTAGAGATCGTACAAGATTGCAAGAAGTATTTGAAGGCACTGTGACTTACATTGGGGTAAACGTGAGAACGGCGAGTACTTATGTATGACGAGGTGGCCATTGAGGAAACGAAGCCTTTGGTCAAATGGAGATGCTATTGGGTACGCCTTGGTATGTCATTCCTTGTTCAGACGAGGGAAAAAGCAACATGTAAGGGATTTGGGCAGGTCCATATCTGTTTCCATATGTGTTAGGATCTTCGTTTCGAGCTCGTATGTTCGCCTCCACTCGATGCAGATGTTGGTTAAACTTCTCAAAGGCAGCAAGCACCCTGGGATCGCTCGTCCACTTGGGATCAGTTGTTTGTCCCAGGAACTCCTCTTCGATGTGCTGTGAGAGAAGAAGTAGAGTTCCCATTACTGTGACTGCTTCCAGATACGTAGAAAGCGAGCCCAGGAAAAACCTTTGGGGGTTCTCACGTAGGTCTTCGTATTCTTGAGAATTGGTATCCTCGGGAATGGATGTTTTCCCCAGTGTTGGGCTGTTTGGCATGAAGCCTGCGTATGCATATTGCCCAAAGTTCACGGCAGCGTGATGCCCAGAAGTTATCCATATGAGGGTCACTAGGGTCTCTTCCAGTTCCCTTACTGTCCCCATACTACCCCACCAGTCCTCTTGGCTATGGTCTCCATGCCCTTTCTCTTTGATTTCCGTCCACCAACTTTGTAACTCTGCGTCGTCTCGCACAGCTTGGTCATTCTCATAATAGATGGCTATATAGTCCCGCACCCATGATTGCAGTGCTGTCCACAAGTCTAAGCCATCCACAGCATAGGGATAGTCTTCGACGGTCAAGACCATACGGTTCTCTGCGTCTATCTCTGCCATTCCCCTGCCAATACCAGCATGCTTGCAGTTAGCCAATTGCCTTCAGTTTAGTAAATGTGATCAACATTATTCCGTAGTACTTACGAGGGAAGGAAGTTCAAATTTACTACAGAAAGGCAAAGAAGAGTTGCTTTAATTTTGTTCCTCATTCCACCTTTTGATCAAGTCTTTGGGTAGTGCTTGCTCATTGAAGCGCCATGTTTTATACACGACGGATGACAACTCCATACAAAATTCTCCTGGAAAGAAGGTGGACTCTATAACCCCTCCGCTATTGATAAGATTCTTCCTGGCGAGGCTGTTGGTGCCCATGGTGTCCTTGAAGTGGGGGTAGAGAAGCCGGTGTAACGGATGTAAAGCGCTCAAGTGTCTATGCGCAGCTATGACGAAGGGCTCGGCGCATGCATGAGTCCTCAACCTAGGAATGAACAAGAACCTTGGTCAGCAATCCTGGCAGATCAAGCGGAGGCGCTTTCATGAGCTCTAAAAGGAGAAAATTTGTAGAAACAGTGACCTTACCAGTGGCTGATAAGTTGGTGATATCCCGTGTCGTTGATGGCCACTTGTGCTTTCGCCAATTGCCAGAGCCACTGGAAAGTCTCATCTCCCTCTTGTTTACCTGCACCTGGAAGGTTGTCGATGCCTGGAGTTGGAGGCGGGGTGAAGACTCGGTTCACCTTTTGGTTTCCTTCTTGGCTGGGAGGCAGACTAAGCTCAATGGCGATGGGTTTCATAACACCCTCGTTTGTCAGAAAAAGCAACGATCGAGATGCGTACACTTTGACTTGGGACTGGTTTACTTTGTTAAGGTAAGGTAGAAGCGCATCATGGTAGTCGAGAACGAAGACTCTTTTCTGACTGACTGCCTGCGCGCAACGCAACAACAGAGTTACGACTGAGGAGCTGGAAGTGTCACTCGCGGAAGGGTGTAGCATTATACTGGACAAGAAATTAGAGACCTGGCTCACGGTTAGGTTCTCAAGCTGGCGCTCAATATGCTGGGCTGTGATAGCTGATGTAGCAGGCCCATAGATTTGAGGATCTAGCGTGCTCACAATGGGAAATGCCTATATAATATTGATCATCACAACACACAGTATTGTCGGTCAATCATCCTATAAGAAAGCAAGAACGGATTCATCCAAAAGCTGCCAATTAAGCCATAGAGGTACCTTCACTCTCTCGATCACTAAGGGATTCAATCCTGCAAGCCTCTGACGCCCAAATTCTTCGTCGCTCATCCATGCAGCTTTATCCGCTGCCAACATTGTGAAATAGCAAGCAATATGGGCATTCGTTCCTTAAGCTTAGTTACCTTAAATTGCTTAATTTACAAAGCACCAGCACAAAGATATATTCTCACATTACCACACATCATGAGTTTCTACAGGAAAGCACCCTGCACTTAGCTAGGTTCGATTGGGGGCATGGGACGGTCTTGGGGTCTAGGCCGGGCGTCCCATGCCCCAGCCGCACTAACTAGGTGCACGGTGCTTCCGTGCCGGAAGCTCATGATGACCCAAAAACCAAGGGAAATGGGGAAATTTTCAAAAACTTCTACACAGGAAGCTCATGATATTGACACTAGACTCACAAGGGAAATGGCTTCCCACATGGAAAATGTCAAAAAACTTCTTGTGTGTAAAGAGCCATTTGGAAGCTATGGTAGTAAAAGCACAGACAGAAAGAGCGAGAGCAACAACACTAAGAAGTGTTAATAGTAGAGTGGACCTTGGATGATAGGAGGTAGAGGGAAGCTGTCGCCTTTGTACAAGCTGTAAATCTCTTCAAAGGACGTGAAGGTGGGGATTTGATCAGGGGAAGAATACAAGTAAGCTCTTGCTTGGGATGCGATGGTACGCTCGCTCTAGTGGAGTTTTTCATCGAACGCTTGTTGCTTGGTAGCACTGAACTGCTCGTCTCGTGGCACATAGTATGGCGTATAACCCGGTTCTGGTGCCTCCGACTCGGGATCTTACATTCAAATATACATGCACGAATCCTCTCAGCTCCTTAGCTCACATATATATGAAAGCGTAGCCAATCGATTCTTGTAATTACCAGTAGCCGTGCGTTCACGACCGGTTCGACACCTCCGTGGATAGGGAAGAGCTTCAGAACCGCCCAACACTGGTCTCGCGCTCGCTTCGTCGTGGTCTGGATCTCCGAGATCGTTGTAGACATCGTAGTCGTATATGCGTTCGCCAGCCATCCTGCGGCCACTGCCATCGCCTCTTAAGTGTTGGAGCTCGATTTGCCGCAGCTGAGCGAGTCCTGGAGGCGTGCCTTTGGGGAGATAGACCTGTCGAGGAGTGTGTGAAGTGAGCTTAATTAGGAGCAGGAATATATAAGCACGCGGACGGAAAACGTCCATAGTAACTGATCCTCTCATGCACAACGGCCATCTTCGTTTTATCTATGTATCTTTTATAAATCGGAGCGAGCAAGCTGCAAGCAAGGAGAACCTGGTTGGCAAAGAAAACGCGAGGTTCGTGAGCCTCCGTTTCGGTGACCCAGGAATTGCACCAGAAATTGTGCAGCTCATGCGCACTGTCATGGGTACGCAAAGAAATGGATTCGAGGAAGAACTCGTCTCGGTGGGGGCTGTTAAGCAGAACAGCTCCGGGCGTGCCGAAGTTGCGAGGGACAACCATGACAACGGTGAGCGTCACGGCCTCTTCGCCAGGAGGAATGTAAACGGTAGATGGGGAGCTGTGGACGCCTTGGCGAGCACCTGCATGCATGCGTTGATGAGTATGCTACTATGCACAGTTTAATTTCAGCTGCAGGAGGGAGGAATGAAGCACGACGATCATGCCTGGATGGATGTTGGTGGAGCTGACAAGCGTGAGGTCGAGTCGATGGGGAGGCCAAGTGAAGGAGGGAGCCTTAAGAATGGAAAGGTGAAGATTGAACTGCTGATCGGCTACACGATCAGGAACGATCTTATGATCAGCGGCCTTGGACGTGGAGGAGCAGCGGATGACTGAAGGGCGGGCATGGGGGATTACTGTTGCAGGCGTTAATGGGCAGGCGATGGTAGAGCGGCTTGTTGGAGATATGGCGGCATGAGGCCTTGCGAGACGACCAGGCAACTGCGTTCCAGCAAAGCTCGAACACAGTACACCAACAGCACCTGCGCTCACGGACAGCATTGTCTCTACTCTCTGATCAAGATCAAGATCACTGGATTAGACTTTGCAAGTGTGCACCACCCTTGCATCAGCTTTTATAGGCAGCCTACGCTCGCCATCGACATGCCGTAGTAAGTACTACAGACCTCATTGTTTTTTTTTTTCCCGGCTTCGTACCACATCCAAACTTCAATCACCACCGACCCCTTTCGACATGACGACTTTAATAATAATAATAATAATAAAATTTAGGTTCCAAAATTGTGAGTCACGTGAACTCTGTCCTAACCACCAATCGAGTAAAAGTATACATAGCTTTCCCATGTGAGATAGTACAATGTGCAATTCGAACACATGGATAATGTCACCATGTATGGATTAGTAGTGAGTCATGCAAAATTGACAACTAGGATGGTTTTTGCGAATCTTTAAGAAGTGACTACCCCGAGTTCTATGTAGGCTTTTGGTCTCTTGTGCTCCTAGTTGAGTTTGTTGATAAGTCTCCACTCGACTATTTACCAACATTCAGATCAAAGGGCGAACAAGACCATCTACTAGCATAAAGATTGGGCCAAGACATATTTACAAGTGGGTTTCTCAACTGAGAAAACACGACAACCTTAAAGAGAACTAGAGTGGAACAATATAAAATTTTGGACTTTATCTTATGAAAAAGAAAATTGCCCCTTTACAAGCATCCATTCACTACCTTTCCTACAATAGTGGATTCAAATAGCATCTCTTATAGATCATCCTAATTCATGAAACAACGACAATAGTGGATCCAAATAGCATCTCCTATAAATTCGCCTAAATCTATTAAATAGTACCTTTAAATGAGAGAATCTTGAGGCCTGCTCACATGGCAAATGTAGCAAACATAATTGACATATGCATTTAAGCAAGTACATGTTTGACTAACCTATCATCCTCCCCCTTCAATCACATACCTTCAAGTTTAAATTCCTAAAACCTTCCATTCTAAGGCAAAAGAAAATTTGGCTAGCACCTTGCAAGTGAAAACGTTGCTACCATATCCTATGTAGGGAAATATACTACTTTAAGAACTCTACAAGTACTAGCTCTTAGATATAAGCAGCTTGTGTAAATTAAGTTGCTCCTCTTCTATTAAGCTTTTAGATGGATCTCCACTTATACTCATGGAAGGCGATGGGATGGGAGAGGGGAGAGGAGATGGGATGGGATAGGGTGGGAGAGACGTGACCACATTCAAATATTACCTATCTAACTATCTTAGTAGTGAGACCTACATTTATTAGCAGATAGGTACTACTTAGGAATATGTACATTGAAGTAGTGACTACTTAGGAATATGTACATTGAAGTAGTGACTGAGATGCGTGTATTAGTAAATAGGTACTAGTCAAGAACACCTACATTAAAGTAGTGCTTCCTTGCATTTTCTACCTCCTCAATGAATACTTGACACCTGCAAAAAGGACAATATGCATTGAGAACACATGGTATTTAACTCCATGATGAATAATTGACACATGTAGAAAGGACAATATTCATTCATCACACATGGAAGGTGAATTATTGCCAATGTAGAAAGGATAGTATGCATTAACAACACATGGTGGGACTTCATGATGTACTGACACTCATGACTAATCACAAAAAATTGACAATGGTTGCATTGTCATGGGGTACTTTTTACCAATTAGGGTGGAGAAGATGTGACAACCTAGTTTGGGGTGGGAATCAAAGGTCCTATGCATATCTTGTAAGTGCTTTAAAATAGTAATTTTCAAGAAAGTAACAATGCTTTGGAATTTCATGCATTTGACCGATCTTTCAAGGGATCTGAATCACATGATTCAAAAAAGTGATTTAAATATTTTGAAATATAAGTCATTAAAACAATGAAGAATTTTCTTCCTTGGTGATTTGTGGATTAGGCAACGCCTATGATAACGTGGTATTTCTACTACCATGTAATAAATATTACTTACATATGTATACAATGCAATGAAATAAGATATTGAGATGTATATTGTTGGTCAATTAATTACCATATGTTGGGCATAAAAGTAGAAAAATGTAAGGATTTAAGTAATTTAAACTAATTTAAAGCATATTTTTATATAAAACACTTAATAAAAATCTAGATATGCTTGCATTGTACATGTTCTGCTATCTGTTCCAAATCATGAATAGGGCCTACTACAATAAGGAGAGATACACTGTGACATTGTTTCAATGAATAAAGGAATACAACAAGCCCATTGTGTTCTCTCATTATGTTAAAAGAAACATTACGTTTTTGCACTATAATACACACCTCTACACATACTCAAGGTGTGCACCTAGCAACAAGTTGTGCTATCTATTCCAAATCATGAATAGGGCCTACTATAATAAGGAGAGATACACATTGTTTCAATGAATAAAGGCATATTACAGGCCCATTGTGTTCTCTCATTACGTTAAAAGAAAACAAATTTATATTTTTGCAGTATAATACACACTTTTGCACATACGCGAGGTGTGCAGCTAACAACGTGTAACCATATGGTGAAGTTAGAAGTCCAAAAATCTAAATGGTGTGGGTTCAACATATTTCCAAGCTAGAAAGAGGCCAAAACTAGCAACTCAGAGAGAGAACTCAATATGCATTTAGAATTTACCAAGATTTAGATATAACATTATGTTCAAACCATTTCCTAACCATTGATACTAAAAGTAGAAAGAACAAAATGGGCTCTACCATATTGTTATAATAAGTCCATATTCCCCTTTACATTTACGAACAATATTCTCAGGAGGTAGTAAATCCATAAGCCTATTTATCAAAGGATCTATTGTCCTTTTTTTGATTGGATTTTAGGCCGAGACTCATTTCTTCCTTGCATTTGTTCAACACTACTAAAGGATGACCTGAAAACTGACATTTTTCAACAACGCTTTTGAAGGAGATATTTCTTTTGGGGGCTACAAGGCAAAACATTGGAGAGGGTTAGCGATTCACGGGTATGCGTGCCACTAGTATATGTGGCGGTATTTTGAGGGTGGTAATGTAGACATGCCATCCCTCATACTAGCATTGCTTTCGATGAACATGCCATCATGTTTAATTGTCACTTTTAGTCAATACACCGTCAAACATGCAGTTGATTGCCTATTTAAAACCATGAATCATATAACATCATGTCTCATTATTTGAACATGTGTTTGAAACATATCTTCCCCTTCTCCCTAATTAGCCCTCCCACTACCTCCATCCTTCACTACCCTTGTCTCCACAACACTACCCTTTTCATTTTCAGCCTTTGAAAGCATGCTTTTGAGATTGAGAGTTTGAAGTTGTGGTGATGCAAGGAGGATTCTTTTTTTTTGCTTTTGCAAGCATCCAACCACCTTTTTCATGTTCCAGGCCCAGTTTGGCAAACTTCGCCCCTCTGTTGTTGCTAAAGATTTTTTGGCTAGATACATCATGATTGTCATTCATGGGTGTGATTTTAAACATGAACAAGGGATGGATCTATCTAAGGGAGATGTTGAACTTTTTTTACAAGCACAGGAGAGCCATTCACTATGCCTATATGGTCAAAGTGATACAGGAACTAGAACCCACTTCTTTTGAGCAAGCCATGGGAAAAGACTTTTATTTATTTATTTTTGTTATGGTTGCCATTTGTAGGCATGAGAATGAACATGCAAAAGGGCAAAAATGGGGCTATCTACGAGTGATGCTATCATATTTTTAACAAGAAGGTGAGTACCTTTTGTTGCTTTCTTGCTCCTTACTTGATATGTCTTTCTTCTTTTTAAAACTTTCTAAAAAATTGTTGTGGATTTGTGAGATTTTTGTTGGAATTTAGAAGTTTTTTGAGTCTCCATTGCCCTTCTCCCTCCCCCACTACAACAATTTGACACTATCGGCATCTACTTGAACATTGTGGTGTTTAGGAGATCCTTAAGAGCGACCATTGCTCCTCTTCCATGTTCGATTGCCTTGGGAGATGGAGATGGAGGTATCTTGCCCAGCCCCTTGTAGTTCCCATACAACTCCTCTCATTGTTGATGATTTAAGTGCTAGAAGTGCCTCCGCAGATTCTCCATGCCACTACCAATAGAGGAGTTGTAGGACACCTTCGTGATCCTAAACCACTATGTATCTTTTCAAGAAAACAAACTTATGGTTGCAATCTAGCAATCCCTTGATGTCTTAGCAATCACAATAGCATTGAAGAAGAGGGAAGGGATAGAAGAAAAGAGAAAGGTGGGGACGAGTTGGAGAATGGTTGCAACTTTTGATTCCCTACAACTTTTTTAAGGGGAACATTTTTTCACACTAAATCGGTAATCTCACCTAGTTCCCTAAGGATTTTCACAATGTGGTCTTCTAATACAACATCATACATCTTCTTGTGCACATAAATATATGGTTTGGTTGAAGACTAGGATATAACTCATTTCCTAGTGTAGAGTCTAGGTGTCCCAAGCGACGTGTCCCCAAGGTTTTAACAAGTAGACACTATGATATTGAATCAGTTATATATCCCTCATTATATCATGTGGCCATGTGAGTTATGGAAAGGCACCTCACATAGTATTGAGATTAACTGACATCTTTTTGAATGTTATATAAATACAATTTTAAAGGTTAAATGTTTAGGAAACATTGGACCAAAACGTGCATCATTCACATAGACTAGTCTAAGTGGTCAATAAGTCTTTGCTAAATTGCTATAACATAATCTCCCCATAGTTCAATATGGAAACAACAAACATCTTTGACTCATATTCAACCATCATTAGCAAAACTAATAAGCAAAGAGTGGTCACTAATTCTTTGTTGAATGCTATTATGTAAGCTCCCAATGGCCAACATAAGGAAGGTCACTATGAAGGTTGTAGCCATTGGTCTAAATCCAAAAAATGTAGCGTCATGGTCCTCAATGGAGCATTTGTCTCAATCAAAGACAAAATATTTTACTTTAAGATTGGCTATATTTTATTTAGTGGGAATTGAGATTTTCCCAAATTCTCTAATATGGTGTTCAACTTTCTTTATTTCTTCAAGGCCAATTCTATTCTCATATCTCTAACCTGGAAAGTAGATTCATGTTTGATCCTATTGTTGCTACGAGATCAAATCCCTTTGAGGTAGTTTTCAAAAACATTCATTGACCTCATATATTACTTTTGGGGGGGAATTATCCTAAGTTATGAGATTCTTATCTCTCTCTTCTTAATAGCACTCTTGACCAATATGTCCACAATCTTTACAAACACTACATAATGAGAGTCTTATCTGTCTCTTCTTAATAGCACTCTTGACCAATATATCCACAAGATTTACAAACACTACACAATGGCACATACATTATGGAAGTTCTTCTTTTAGGACAAAGTCCCCTAAGATGTCCAATCTCATAGGCAATGGGTAATGGGTTTTAGGTGGTGGTGAAATAGTCGGTTGACACGATGAAGTACCCATGGGAGAGGATCTTCTATCATTTTTTGTGTCTCTTGTATGCTTCATTCTACCATCATCTCCCCCATATGTGAAGGCTCTATAATCCCTCATGTCGACATAGGGGTACTTAAAGGCATGTGATATTGCATTTGGACTTGAAAGTAACCATATGAGACATAGTGTGAACTTCAATGACTACATAACTCATTTGCTACCAAATCTAGCTATCTCCCACTTCTTGGCTAATGGTATAGTAGTTCTAAGTTAATTTGTTTTTATGAACTTGAGGAACCTCAAAGCTCATTTGGCTACCAAATCTAGCTATCTCCCAATTCTGGGCTAATATTATATCAAATTCTAATCTCTCAATCTTTTCATATGCACATGACAACCTGTTGCCTATAGACAAAAACTCTTTTATACACCACTCAATTTGGCATCTGTGTGAACAAGCAATCTAACTCTATGAATGTATTATTTGAGAGTCTCATTGTCTTCCAATTTTACGTTAGCTAGTTCCTATCTCACTTTGACATCATAAACAATAGGATGAAATTAATCAAGAAATTCTCTTTCTAAATCTTCCCACTTGGTGGAATGGCCTACTATATAACAGGCATACAAGAGTATATCTTGACTATTTAAAATAGCTCTGAAAATTCTCAATTTGTCTGGATTTCTATCTTGGTACTACATGGCATGTGATATTCCATTAAACCTATGGGTGTGAACATCAAAATATTGTCCTAGCCCCTTGATGATGCAATAGGGAATACTTGGGATCTATTGTCTCTCTTGGCATATTGATTTGGGTGACTAAACTATAGTGGGCGTCACTAGTTTTAAAGGTACTTGATGTACATGCTAGTTTAGGTTTTGAGGTAACACTTGTCAGGGATCATTTGGATGTCAAAATTGTTTTCCTTGACCCTTCCTTATGTGGGTCCAACTTTGCAACCATATGTGGCATTTTCAATAGGAAATAATAGTCCATTTGTGCCTCCAAGGGTCCCACTTCAAGTGTGCCTATGCCTAATCTTGGCATGAAAATGCTAGTATGCCCTTACCCAATTTCAACTAACAGGTTATGAGAATCCCAGTTATACCTATGGTTCTGATCTAGGGTACTACCAACAACTAGTAGCTCCAGTGGTCATGGCAAAGCAAGCTCTCAGAATGCAAGTGAATACTCAAGGTAGGGGAGAAGGATCTAATGTCACCTCGAGCAAAGATTCATTCTCACAAAACAAATCTCTCTATATGTTGAAAATCATGATGAAACTCGTAGTAGATAGCGATGCATTTTACCATATGGAAAGGGTTGAGCAAGTATGTGAGACTTTTGGGGATCTGGAAGATCTAATTAAAGTTTCAGCCTTTGGATTGAGAGATGGAGAAGCTGGATAGTGCCTTATCACCCAGATGCAAGCAAAGGCTATGGGTGAGAAATTAAGAAAACATGCATGTAGGATTAAGGAAGAAGAAGACCTCTAGGCTTCCAAAATTGATATCACTAAGGATGGAAAAAACAAAAATATCCTTCAAATAGGCAAGTGCGAGGGTAAAGTGACAATACAAAGTGGTTTTGAGGATGACACTACTACAGTCTCTTCCCAAGGATAATCTAGTACTCATTCCCTGGTTGGAGATCTACCAGGTCTTCTCCCATTGCCTCAATCTGGTACAATAAAGGTCAAGGGTGAAAATGGCCCTTCAACTCCAAAAGGGCTAAGGATATTACCCCAATCCGCTCATAAAAAAACAACAAATTGAAGAGGCTCAAGCTCTTGTGAGAGAGTGCTAGGCTAAATTTGATCAAAGGCTTAGGGAGATTAAGGGCCCTAATATTGTTCATCCTAATTTTATTCCAATTAAACCATATGAAGACCCAATGAACCTTTCAAAAATTGTGAAGGAAGAAGTGTCAATGGATGATACAAATTCCCCGATCTAATAACCAGGATGTTTGAAGAGGATTTTGCAATTTCATATCTTTGAGATGGAGACACTCCATCCCCCTACAGGGTTCAAGTACCATACCTACCAACAATGGCTTATGCAGAGGCACATTGAAAGTTTGATAGCCATCCTATACACCGAAATCAAAATGCCCATTGAACCTTACTATAGGGATGTTTAACCCTTTGGTGTGATCTATCCAATTGGATGAATAGATGACTCCCTACCATAGGAAATGTTGCAAAAATGGCAGGACCCTTCAAAATCACAAAATGATCAAAAGAATCTGAATTGAGGGAGCCCATTCCTAAAGTATCCATCAATAAGTTAGGGCACTCTTTCAAAAGTCATGACACCATTGCCATGTTTCCCATCACATACCAAGGACAAAGGGTAACAAACACCTTGGATGGTAGAGCAAGAGTAAGTATAATCAAGGAAAGGTCTTGGGAAAATTGTGGAGAAGCCGACGTGGTGGAAGCTACTTTCTTGTTAGTGAAACTAGAATATGAAGATTTGAACTTTTAATCTATCATATCACCTTTCTTTTGTAGTAATGGATTTTCAAGGGCATCCAAATTCTTATGAGACCATCCTAGCACAACCTCTTATGAGAATCTTGTAGTTGGTCCATGATTAGTATTATGGCCATTACTTGAGGAAGGAAGATCAATTTGAAAACTTAGAAATCATATCCTCTCAATAAAGACCCTTTTGTGGAATAATCAAAAAGTGACCAAAAGGACCACATTAGTGAATGTATTCCAACAAACCCAAGACAGGGAGGAGGTTTTGGAGATCTTGCCTATGCACCTCTCTTGGCCCAAGTTCTTGGAGAATTGGATGCATATGTTAGCAACAATGGATGTACCAATGTCAATAGGAACCCAAATTGTTGCTCAAAATGATATTAATATTGCCCCAATCAACATGATCAACACTACCACTTGAGATCAAACATGGAGAAATCTTGGTAGATTTCTAGCTTATGGTGGTTGGAGTATATGGAAGCAGCAACTGCCCATTAGGGTACACGCTTGATTGGGGCATGAATCTTGAAAAATTGGTCACTCCAATTGGGTCAATAGGGGTTTGGTGAAGGAAGAACCTCAATAAAAAGGAAAACCCATGACTCTAAGAAAGAGCAACCAGCTATGAGCAATGAAGGTGGACTAGAGGGCAAAAACGAAGATATGGAGAAAGGAAAAACCCATGACTCTAAGCAAGAAAAACCAACTATTAGCAATAAAGGTGGACTAGAGAGAAAAAATGAAGAAGTGGAGAAAGAATATTTATGACAAGTAACTCCTCATTACAAGGCAAAAAATTTACTGGTAATAAAAAAGGATCATCTTTTGATAGACTAGCTCAGGTAAAAGAAGTGAATGTGGCTGAATCAGGAGAAAACACAAAACCTATTTATATTGCCAAAGATATAACACTATAATAGGAAAGGGAGCTTATCTCTCTCCTACACGGTACAAGGATTTCTTTGCATGGAAATACATAGACATGAAGGTTGTACCACCTAAAGTGGTAAAACACACAACTCCTTTAGTTCAAAGTGCAAACCTTATGTAACAATGGCACTATTTGATGAAACCCAAATATGCCTTGATTGCAAGGAAGAGCTTGAAAAGCTCATTAATGGAATATTGATCTATGATATATAGCATATAGGTGGGTTTCACCCATAGTGATCGTGATGAAGAAGAGCACAGAATCAAAATGCATGCTGACCTTAAAAAAGGCAATGCAACTACTCGATGTGATCACTACCCTCTTTCGTATACAAACCATGTATTGGAATGGGTTGCCAACAAGGAATCTTATGAATTTCTTTATGGATTCTAAGGTTAGAGTCAAGTGTTCATTGGCATTCAAGATCAACATAAAACTTCTTGTGCCAAAGAGAGTGTAGAGTATATGCATACAAGGTTATGCTTGGCTTAGCTAATGCCCTAGCCACCTTTCAAAGGTTGATGAGCACTGTGCTTAAGGAATATCTCAGGGACTTCATGGAATCCTTCCTAGATGAATTGTGCATGAATTTTGATTGGAAATAACATCTCATCTTTGTAAGGCTAGTATTTTAGAAATGTCAATTGTATCAAATTTCCCTAAACCCACTAAAATTTCAGTTTTGGGTAAAAAATGGAATGATTCTAGGGTACATTGTGTCCAAGAATGAAATCTCCACTGATGAGGATAAATTCAAGATCATCCTTGAGCTTCCTCCTCCCACAAATTACAAAGGAGTGCAACACCTCATGGGACATGTAGGATAATATAGGAGGTTCATAATGAACTATGTTGAGGTGGTACCACCACTCTATAAACTATTGCTAGAGTTCAAATGGACCATGAGTGTCAAGAATCTTACGACAAGTTAAAATAGTCCTAATTTTGAAAATACCAAATTGGAAAATTAAATTCCATGTACATATTGATGCTTCAAAATTTGCGAACGACTACATGCTGGTGTAGGCAAGGGACCATAGACTTGACTATCCCATTACATTTGCAAGTCGTTAGTTGAACAACTACATTACCACATAGCAAGAAGGGTTAGCAATGGTTTACATGGGCTGTAAGTTCTGCTAGTACCTCCTTGCTAACAAATTCACCTTTTCTTTGGGTCATCAAACTCTGCTTTACCTTGTCAACAAGGCATGCAAAATTGGGATGGGTGTTATCCTCTTGGAGTTTGATTTTACTGTGGCAATTTTCAAAGTGTCCAAGCATGTATTTTTTTTTCATGAAAAAGTCTTCTATTAAGTATGAAAGGAAACCTGAGAGGAAAAGGCTCCAATTGGAGATACAAGAATAGACCCAGAATGGTGTAAAAGATCCTCAAAAGGTAGGAGAAAATAACCAAGACTGTGGCTAGAAGTGCCAAGTCAACCCTGTGGTAGACTCAGAGAAGAAGGGGGGTCCCCTCCATTACCTAAGAAAGATTTTCCTCCTAGAAGTGGCAGCCCAGGAACTCCCCTACATGCGAGCCCAAATGGCCAAGCATGTATTGGCCGACCACCTCTCTAGAGTACTAAATGGGAAACCTCCTATTGGGGTGGACGATGACCTCCTAGGTGCGCCATTATTTCAATTGTACTTGGTACCATAATGGGTAGAGGATATAAGTCACTACTTGGCCAACGTATTCCCATGGAATGTACCCTTAAACAGTGATTCATCCCACAGACTTATAGGTGGGCAAACAATGGATAGCTTGAGAGAACCAATGACATATTGTGCAATCCCATGGTACTAGCTTGAGATAACCAATAACACCTAGTATTTTGTTAATCTGATACTACCCTCAAACAATGGATAGCTTGAGAGAACCAATAACATATTGTGCAACATTCTTACACAAAATGTAGAATCTAGTTGATCAAATCGGGAACATATTAGTAATGGGTTGTCCTTTGGGCTTATCACACGACGTATAAGGTTTGATAGTAGCACTCCCTTTAAACTAGCCTATGGCTTAAAGGTAATAATGCCTATGGAGTACTTGAGGTGGTAGGGGCAGATTAGTGTCAATGTGATGTGGGAGGAGGGCTAACTGCAGTGCCTATGTGTGCATGAGGAGGGTGTCGTGGGGTGTACGAGTGGCAAAGGTTAAGTGGGAGAGTTGGGTGGAGGTGGTGACAATGTGATCCAGCTGTTGCTCGAGTGATGGGTTAATGGACTGGAGTGGGGCGGGGGTTTGGTGGGATTCTTGTAGCTCCTTGGTTAACTATGAAAGCTGTGTATCCTCTATGTATTGTGTTGCTTTAGTAAGGTCAGGGCGATGGTGGCCTGTTGCCAAGATATCTCGAGTTCCATGGCCTGTTGCTACTTCGTGTCCAATATAACCTTCTCTACTGCCTTTGTGTGTCACTAGTGTTGCCTCTGCAGATCTTCCTCAAGGGCCTGGAGATGTTGGTTGTATTGCTTAAGTTGCCTCTTTTGCCATTCCTTGGAGTGGTCTTTGGCAGCCTATAGTTCTTCCACATGTTTTCTTAGTGCTTTGTTGTCTGCAATGACCCTTTCCTTTTCTTGTTGGGTCTAAATCAGCAAAGCTGTGACCTCGTCACGGTCATTGCGAGCTGCATCGGCTACAAGCTGGGATTCTTGCACCATGTACGTTTGGCTGGTGTATCCCGCTCATGCTACGATGGTTGTTTGTTCATTCACTTGCAGTAAGAGGACCTATACACCATTTAACTTGGAGGGGTTGGCTTAGACCTTGGCAAATGTAGCTAAGATTTGAGTGAGATGTGCCAAAAGGGGGTTGGTGCAAAAGGGAGAGGTGGGGGTTGGGCCCTTGCCCTTGTCTAGGTATCGGAGGGATGTAGTAGCTCTTTGTTGGTCATCGGAAGGACTGTCCGAGGATGGGGGTACCTAGGTTGTGGCTGCTGCACCAGGTGTCGGTTCAAGAATCTTTTCGATTGAGGCTTGGCCCATCCCAGTAGGATTAGGTTGCTACTCTGACTACTGGGCCTCTTGCTCCAATTTTCATCTCTTTGGATCACACTGCTTCAGGGAGAGGCTTGTAATACTGTTGTAACCATCCTAAGGGGGACTGGTTTGGGGACCATTCCCTGTTGAGATATTGAGCCCCACTTGTGATATGCCAGGGTGACCGTTGTGCATTTACGTCACCGACTTGTTAGCTACAGATACGGTTGGTACACTGCCCATGAATAATAGCTGGATGACAGCTATCCTTATGTACTCTAGTTCGTGGCTCAGTTAGTATGCCACCTTAGTTAGCTGAGTTGGGTTTGAGACCCACATATAGGGTTCTTCTATTTCTTTGTACTAGAGCTCTTTTGGCTTTCACAACTAAGAAGAGGAAAACTGTTTTCAACCTCCACCTTTGTGTGTATTCCCCCATTGTGTATGTGAGAAAGCCGCAAGTGAGACTCCTTCCTTCTCTCCCACTATCTTCACATGGTATCAAAGCCTGGTTTGTGGTAAGGAGCTTAAGAAAGCAAACCAAGTTCACGGTGTCCTGGTAAGAGGACCAGTGTTGCTTTCCTTTTTCAAGTTTGGGAGCAAATCTCTGCAGGTAGCACAGCCGGGAAGTGCAAGAGTGCATTGTCTCACATTGAGATGCCCTTCGCAGTGTGGTGACTTTATTTTTCTGATTAGAGGCCATTTCGAGGCCCATTTTGGAGGCGGAAGTTCTCTGCAAGCATTGAGAAAAAGGCCCTGTTTTTGCTGTGTGACCACTGCTCTACAGGTCGTTAAAAAGTTGCCGCAGAAATTGCATCGTATGCCTGTGCGCAGAGATATTGGGAGTTATAGAATCATCTTTATTGCTTGTTCATGCAAAATCGTCACTAGGAAGTGACTGTGTGGTCAAATAGCACTTTCGTCAGTTTTGCAAATTTGCCCTTGTGAGGCAGAAGCTGTGTTTTTTGCAGTGACATAATATTTTGAAGTGTTTTGTAATGGCGTCTGATTCTCTTTCAGAGATTGTCAATGAAAAGCTTGACAAGAACAACTTCCAAGAATGGAAGTTTAGAATGACGAATTTCCTTATGGGAAAAGGCTATTGGGACTTCATTACACGAAATGAAGAAGAACCAATTCTTCCTAATGTTCCCAATCAACAGGAAATGCAGACATTTAAAGGATGGCATGAGAGAGCTAGAAAAGTTATGTACTGTCTATCTATCAGTATTTCAGATTCTATGATTGTGCATATTCAGGATGCAAGTACGCCAAAGGAGGCATGGGATACTTTGGCAAAAATGTACAGCACAAATACACAAGCCAGGAAAATGCAGCTCAAGCAGGAGTTGCACAATGTGCAGAGAGAAAATATGAGCATCAATGACTAACACATGAAGGTGAAGAAAATTGCAAATGCACTTGCTTCCATTGGGTCGCCAGTGGAAGATGATGATTTAGTTTCTGTGACCTTGAATGGTCTAGGAAAGGATTATGCACGTTTCGGAGATCCATTGCCGTCCGTGAAAAATTTCCTGATTTTGAGGAGTTGTTTGCTCTTCTAATTTCTGAAGAGCAGAGAAATGGTGGTGCATCTACTTCAGGAGGAACTTCAAAAGAAACTGTCTTCTACTCAAATGCTGGAAGAGGTAGAGGCAGAGGTAGAGTAGGCTGATCTAGCAGAAATCAGAATATGTAGCAAACTCAAGAAAACCAGTCCTATGGAGGAGGACGTGGTAACTCTAGAGGTAGGGGGAGCCAAAGAGGTCGTGGTGGATGGCAGAGAGGCCAAAATGCAAACAACAATGTTGAATGCTACTACTGTGGTAAAATGGGTCATATGGCTAAAGACTGCTATAAAAAGCAGAATGACATCATGAATGGAAAATTGCAGCAAGGGAATTATGCATCTTCTAGTAGACAGGGTGATGACAGAAATGAGCATCTGTTTATGATGCAGCACATGACCAATTCTGTGACAAGTGTAGAAGAAAGCAATGATGTGTGGTATGTTGACTCAGGTGCGTCAAACCACATGATGAGAGGTCATGCAGAATGGATGCAGGATGCAAGGAAAATGGAAAGACCAGGATTTGTGGAGACTGGTGATGATATTGCACATCCTATTGTGCAGATTGGTAAAATTCCTTTGTCTATGCAGGATGGGACAAAGAAATACCTGTCTCATGTATTTCATGTCCCGAATATCACCAAGAACCTGGTTTCTATTGGTTAAATGGTTGAGCAGGGCTTGCAGGTCAGATTTAATCCTCATGGATGCTTTGTTGAGGATATGAAAAATAACGGTCGCTTGATAGCCAAAGGAAAGAAGAAGGGCAGGATGTTTACGTTGGATGCGGACATGCCTGAATTGAGTGCAGCAATGTTTGCACATGGGACCGGTGTAGTTGCAGATATTGATATCTGGCATAAACGCATTGGTCATGTTAATGTACAGCGACTTAAATCAATTCAGGCCCAAAATATTGTTGCAGGATTGCCTAAATTCAAGGTTGCAGAAATGCATAAGGTACGTGAAGCCTGTCAATTTGGAAAACAGGCAAGGAAACCATTTCCTAGACTTGTTCAAGAGAGTAAGAAGCCATTGGAATTAATCCTTTCTGATGTGTGGACTACTAACGCTGGATCTATTGGAGGCTGTCATTATTTTGTCACTTTTATTGATGACTATAGCAGAAAAGTTTGGGTGTATTTTATGAAAAAGAAAAGTGAAACATTTGGGCATTTCAAAGCTTTTAAAGCTATGGTTGAAAAAGAAACAGGCCTGCAAATAAAATGCCTAAGGTCAGATGGAGGGGGAGAGTATCTCTCAAATGAGTTTGCAAGGTTCCTGCAAGAGCATGGCGTAAAGCAGAAATATTCATGCAGTCATACCCCACAACAAAATGGACTTGCAGAAAGGAAAAACAGGCATATTGGAGAGGTATCTCGGGCCATATTAAATGAAAAAGACCTACCAGATTATTATTGGGCTGAAGCAGTTGCTACAGCAGTTTACATAATGAACAAGACTCCCACTACTGCAGCAATACATGGCATGACGCCAGAGGAGATGTATATTGGTAGGAAACCAGATATTTCTCATTTGACAATTTTTTGTTGCATTGCCTATGTTCATGTGCCAGATGAGTTGAGGTAAAAGTTGGATCCAAAAGTTGAGAAGTGCATCTTTATTGGTTATTCTCTGCAGCAGAAAGGGTATAGATGCTATAACCCTTCTACTCATAAGTTTACAGTGAGCAGAGATGTTTTTTATGAGATGAGCAGTTGGTATAAACCAGTAAATGTGATTGATGATGTAGATGCACAAAATGGTAATGCTGCACAGAATTCACAGTAGCAATCACAAAATATTAGTGGACCTATAGTGTCCTCTAGTAGTGGTTCACATACTTCGCCATGAATAGGCAGATTGAGATCAGGAGAATCTCCTCAAAGCAATGCAAATAGTGGTATGCAAGTATCACAAAAAGGAAAAGAGAAGGTAGATCAGCCCATGTTTGATGTGAATGCAGGTCACTCTTATGTGGATGGTGAATCTAGTGGCTTAGAACAGAGCATTGATGATGAGTTGGGTATTCCTTCTATTGTTACACCTGGAGTAAGGAAGACCAGGGATGTTTTGAGAGCACCTGGAAGTGAGCCTATTTTGCATAGGTCTACCAGAGCTAGGTATCCTGTGGATAGGCTGAAATATGATGGATTTATAGCCATTCACTATGCCTATATGGTCAAAGTGATACAGGAACCAGAACCCACTATTTTGAGCAAGCCATGGGAAAAGAAAAATTTGAGAAAGCCATGGATGAAGAAATGGATGCCTTGGTATCAAATGCTACATGCGAATTGGTGACTTTGCCTAAAGACAAGAATGCAATTGGCTGTAAGTTGGTTTATAAGGTGAAGCACAATGCAGATGGTTCTGTGAATAGATACAAGGAAAGATTAGTTGTCAAGGGGTATGCACAGACATATGGCATTGATTATGAAGAAACATTCAGTCCGGTTGCAAGGATGGCAACCGTAAGAGCAGTCATTGCTATGGCTACATCAAAGGGATGGTCTTTACATCAGATGGATGTAAAGAATGCCTTCTTGCATGGTGATTTGCAAGAAGAGGTCTTTATGGAGCAGCCACCAGGTTATGTTCATGTTGTTCATCCTAAGTTTGTTTGCAGGTTGAAGAAAGCCTTATATGGCTTGAAGCAAGCACCTAGAGCATGGTCTGACAAGATAGGACAGTATCTTGTCACTATTGGCTTTCAGATTTCCAAGGCAGATTTCTCACTTTATGTGAGAAAAACAGAGAAAGGTATTATGTTGCTTGTCATTTATGTTGATGATTTGATCATCACAGGTGAGTGATGAAGATATCCTTCATGTGAAAATGCTATTGAAGTAGAAGTTTGAGATGAAGGATTTGGGAGAGCTGCAATTTCTTGGGCATTGAGGTGATTAGATCACCAAGTGGGATATGGCTCTTACAGAGGCAGTATGGATTGGACATGCTGTCCAAAAATGGGATGACAGGCTGTAAGCCTATTTCAGTTCCTTTGGAGCAGAATGTGAAGCTGAGCGCAAATGCAAGTGAGCTTCTAGAAGACCCTACTATGTACAGATGCATAGTAGGAAGTTTGATTTATATGACTATTACCAGGCCAGATTTGAGCTATGATGTTGGATTGGTAAGTCAGTTTATGCAAGCTCCAAGGAAACCGCATTTGGATGTGGCTAGATGCATACTCAGGTATGTGAAGTCCACATTGCAGTATGGACTATTTTATGAGACTGGGGTTCAGATACAGTTGCATGGATACACTAATGCTAATTGGGTAGTATTTCTGATAGACGATCTACCAGTGGATATGTGTTCTCTTTTGGGAGTGCTGCAGTCACTTGGAGTAGCAAGAAACAGCCTACATTTGCCTTGTCAAGCAGAGAGGCTGAGTACAGGGGTGCAGCAATGGCTGCATGTAAGGTAGCTTGGTTGCATAAGCTACTTTATGATATGCATCAGTCTACAGATGGGCCAGTTGTCATTTATTGTGACAACATGAGCAGTATACACTTGGCAATACACTTGGCAAATAACCCAGTCTATCATGCTAGAACAAAGCACATTGAGGTGCATTATCACTATGTGCGGGAGAAGGTTTTACTAGGTCTTATTGATCTAGTTTATGTCAGCACAGAGGATCAGGTAGCTGATATATTCACGAAGGCATTGGGCGCAGAGAAGCTGCGCAAGTTCAAAGAACTGCTTGGTGTGCAGGAATTGGGATTGAGCTCGAGGGGGAGTGTTGAGATATCAAGCTCCACTCGTGATATGCCAGGGTGACCGTTGTGCATTTATGTCACCGACTTGTTAGCTGCAGATGCGGTTGGTACACCGCCCATGAATAATAGTTGGATGACAACTATCCTTATGTACTCTAGTTTGTGGCTTTGTTAGTATGCCACCTTAGCTAGTTGAGTTTGGTTTGAGACCCACATATAGGGTTCTTCTATTTCTTTGTACTAGAGTTCTTTTGGCTTTCACAACTAAGAAGAGGAAAACTGTTTTCAGCCTCCACCTTTGTGTGTATTCCCCCATTGTGTATGTGAGAAAGCCGCAAGTGAGACTCCTGCCTTCTCTCCCACTATCTTCACATTCCCAAGAGATGGTAAATGACCACAATCAAGGTCATGGGGTTTCCATTCCCCTTATTATGGTGTTGGCATTTGTGGTCAATCTTCTAGAATAGGTAGTTGCCCCAATTGGTGGAGAAGACATCGGGCTGGCACAGCCTTGCCAAATGCCCTAGGAGTATGATAAAGTGATGGTTGATGTACTTTACCTGCAGTAGGACGGTCATCACACGAGCTTCTTTCCGCAGTGTTGTGGATCCTGGATGGCCTCGAAAGGTATACCATTTTTATGCTTGGCAGGGTTGCTAGGGACCCATGGTTCGAGGATTTTGTGTACATTGCAAATCTATACATGTTTTTTTGAGGAGGCGGGCAAGTGCAAGGCTTGTTGTACAGCCTACATGGAGAAGGTTATATCCTACATGCCAGTTTGTAGGCCATTGGAAACGGCTGTTTGCTTTGTTGCAGGCTAGTAGTTGTCGACAAACTTGATGACCCGAGGGAGGTCATGACATCTAGGTAGGAGCATCGTGAAGTCTCCTAGTTCGACTGATACGAGCTTAGGCACGATATCTGGGTCTATCAAAGCTTCATAAACTTCCGCCATGTGGTAGGTGAATCGGAAGTCAAG